>NC_056747.1:86636910-86854372 GCF_019279795.1 Protopterus annectens | reverse complement strand
GTCCGCATGAGTATCTAGCACTCTGTTTTGAAGTGCTATTAGTTTTATTTTCATATTTTAATTTTAGTCATTCTTGTATAATGTAATCTGGTTGTGATATTGACTTGTATGGTTTGATACATCAGACATGTACGGCGCTTGTTTATATTAAGCAGCCGGCTTTTGAGGGTATTGCTTTAAATGACAGCGTTATTTTTTACTATTGAACGTACGAGTGACTTAGCCACATGGGCTGGTGACTGAGTTTGCATTGGATCAGTGTTAGAACTGTATTGCATTTAAATTAGTTGTTTTAAAATGTCTCTGTTTGTCTGATGAAGCGGGTGGAGTGCCCGCGAAAGCGCTCACGTCATTAAACTTTTATACTATTCCTTCAGCCTTGAACCGAAAGGTTTGTGTTTGTTCCGAGTTTGCATTTTTTTGTGGATTCTATCATGAATTCAGTTTGGTGGTTTGGTGGACATTAGAGCTTTACAGAGGACTACCAGCCCGAATTATCTTGCTATTTATTCGCATTGTTTCCACTCAGCTCCAGGGGTGAATATATTTGTATTTTCTTTGGTTCACGTATATATATATATATATATATATATATATATATATATATATATATATATATATATAATGTGCCACCTACTGATAAGGGTAATCATGTCTGAGGGGGATAAGGAGAGACAGATACATATACATACCCGTCTGCATGCACAGTGATATATTCACATCTCAGTTCTTTAGGTAGATGAGCAATCAGACATGGGCCAAAATTAGCCAAGTGTAGGAGCATGCCCAGTGTGACCGTCAGTACTTGCAAGGAGACTCCCGGCCAGACCTACCTGTACAGCCAATTGGCTGCTGCACCTGATTGAACAGTCCAGTACCTCCCTGATATGTCCAAGGGATTCCCCGGCTGTGTGCCGCACATAATATCAGTCATACTAAGGTGTGTACAGATTGTAATAGACTGTACAGGGTTTTGCATCATATGACTGGTATGTTTTACATAGCATTGAGATTTTGTGGTACATCAGTGGCAAATCATTATAGACTGGTTAGGAACTGATGACAGACAGGTGATTTACTGACTCCATACACAGCAGGGAACCCATGCTACTGGATGACCTGTTATTCTCTGCACTGTCCACATTTGTGTGCCCACTTGTTAAGCCTTCTCCTTATATGTGGGCCTTTGTCACACTGCTGTTCATGGCTTTGTCCATATTTCCTGCTCTAAGTAGTTATAGGTATGCTGTGACTGGGGTACATGATGCAACACAACACACAGGGTTACAGACTTCACACCACTGACTGTACATGTTTTGCAGTTTGCACTTTGAGCCCTGCAAATTAAGGAAATAGGACATGTTGCCAGGTTGTTTGTTACAGCCCTGGGATTGTGTGGTCTGCTGCTATAACCTTGCAAACATACTGTTACTGCAGGTGTATGGGGAACAAGGCTGTGTTGGGGGTAGGGGACTCTAGCATTGCCTGTCATGCGTCTGTCCTAGGACTCCATTTGGCATTTCCCTTGCATACTGCAGTGGGTTTTGCTACCTTGTGGCCTACTGCATATTATGGGGCAGCCAGTATTGGACAGAGTTCCTGTTGTCCCACATAGCTGTTAGTTCTCTTCAGGTAGGCCAGTAGCCCACTCTATTCCCTTGCATACATGCAGCAGGTCCATACATATGCCACCATAATCTAGTACCCCATACATTTATTGTACAGAAGAGTGACTGGCACCGTTATCTCAACTGCTGCATTCACAAGGTTTCAGGGCTGACTCTGTTTGATGCACGCAGTACTCAGCAAATACATGGTAAGGTACAGGTTGTGCTTTGTGGCTGGCATTTTTTTTACTATGTATGGGAGTTGGAGTGAGAAGTCAGTCCCTAGGATCCAAGGTTGTCAGTGCATGTGCTATGCATTGTCTCTTGGCCAAGGCCAGGGTATACTGGGCACACCTACATCTGCCTACAGGGACAGGCTCAGGGGTTTCCTCCTCAGAGACCCCCTATGGGTGTGGCTGTGAGGACCTTGGTACTGGTGGGGGGGGGGGGCTGTGTGTCCTTTCCCTGTAATGATCCTCCCACAGCTGTTTCCACAGGATCATATTCTGTAGCATGGCACATATTGTGAACATCTGTGCACGTGTGGCTGGAGAATACTGCAGGGCTCCACCAAATATATTGAGGCAGCCTAACAGTGACTTGAGCAGCGCAAACACATGCTCTAGGATGTTCCTAGTTTGTGCGTGTGCCTCATTATGGCGTTCGTCGGTAGGTGTGTGTGCATTTCTGATGGGTGTCATCATCCACAGTTCCAGTGCATAGCCAGCATCCCACAGTAGATAGCTATACGGGATGTCACCCCAGCAAATATCTGTTACAGCTGTGATTCCTACCAGATATGGGCGTCATAATAACTGCTAGGGCTTGCCAGCACACACACTCATGATTATGCCTTGGGCATTGCACACAACCTGGCAGTTGGTATAGTGATAACCCTTGCGGTTGACGTAGACACTACCATCCTCACTGGGCGGTGATTTGATGTGTGCGGTTGATGTAGACTCTGCCCTCCTCACCGGTCAGTGCTTTGATGTGTACATGAGTGCAGTCTATAGCACCCAGTACCTCAGAGTAGTGTGCTACATGGTGGAAGAGACACATACTGCTGGCCCTCTCCTTAGGGGTGCAGGGTAAATAAATGTGCTCACTGCCATGTGTTTGCATGGCGGCCAGGAACTGGTGGAGTACCCTGGATGTAGAGGTCTGCGAGACTCCCATCATATCCCCAGTTGGCCTTTTGAAAAGTACCTGTAGTTATTACTCTAAGGGCTACACATATCTTTGTTTCCACTGGGATGGGTTCCCCTCTGTTGGCTCTGGGTCGAGGGTGGCAAAGCTCAATGAGTTTTTGTAGTATGTCCCTGTCCATCCTGTAGCGCTCTACAAACTCCAGCTCATGTAGCTCCTGGAAGGTTACCCTGGGTCTGAACACTTTTCTCCTTCTCAGTCTAGGCCTATTGTCAGCAGCATCATCAGCATCAGTACTGCCCTCAGCCTCTAGCACATACAGATGTAGCAGAGCAGCAGCAGCCCCTAGCATTGTATCAGTTAAAATTCCCAAGCCTCTACTCCAATGGTAAAGAGTATGGGTTAGAGTATGGCTTAGACTGGTTTGGGGAAATTCTGGTGGATGAATCAGGGTTGAGTTCTAATAGTATCAACTTAATTCTTGAATTTATGGAGACTATTTTGAACAACAATTTCATTTATTTTAATGGTGAATTTTACCATCAGAAAAAAGGAGTGGCTATGGGTGCTCCATGTGCCTCTCTATACACAAATTGTGTCTTATATTATTGGGAACGGAAATACATTCTAGGGTCTTGTTGGTCACAATGTATTGTGTACAACACTAGGTATTTGGATGATTTGTGTTTGTTATGGAATGGCCCAAGGGAGAAGTTTGATGAATTTTATGATTATATTAATGGGAGTACGGATTTCTTATGTTTTACCTACAATATTGACCAACATCATTTAAATTACTTAGATGTTACTTTATACAAGGATTACACTAGCAACAGTTTTCAATCTAAACTATTTAGAAAGAGTACATATTCGAACTCTTATCTACATTTTGATAGTGGACATCCTTTTTTTCAGAAAAAAGGCATTGTCAAGGGCCAGATGATCAGGGCCTCTAGGATGACTAGTAAGACGGAACAATTCCATGAAGAGGTTAAGACTTTGGGTGGTTTGTTTGAGGAAAAAGGATACTCCAAGGAACTTATTGATTCTATGGCCCTGGAAGTTATTGAGAACAGAGATGGTAAATATGCCCCCATGTTAGGTGTGGGGAGAACAAATCACACCGATCGAGTTATGAACATGGATGAATTTAAGAGCAACTTTATACACACTTTTTCTACAACATCAGGTGAAGTGGAAAAAATTTTGAAGCATTGGTCGGTTTTATCCCTCAATGATGAGATTAGTAACTTCATTCCCATGACCCCCCATTTTGTGAGTAAAAGGGACACGAATATGAAGAAACTTTTTGAGATTAATTCGGTACCCAGGGTTATTAACAATAGGGAGAAAGTGGGTACATACAAATGCGGAACATGCCAACAGTGTAGGTTCATGATGAAATCAGGGAACTATTTTTATTCCCTCAAGAAAATTTAGGTTTAGATCCACGAATTATTTTAATTGTGGGTACAAGGGGGTTGTTTATTTAGGTATGTGTGTCTCTTGTAACAGTTTTTATGTCGGCAAAACCGAGAGACAACTTAAAAGAGAGTTTACGAGCACATCTACTATGTCTCTAAAAGAAAGGGCACAAATGCTTTTTTTAAGCACTCCCTGGTGTGTGAGCACATGGACATTAAATTCATAGTTTTAGAACAGGTTCTGGGGGACTCGAGGGGAAGTAATTGGGAATCCAGCCTAGAATACAAGGAGTTGCTGTGGCAACTGAGGCTGGATTCAGGGAGGACACCAGGGCTCAATGATAATATTAGTATCACTAGTGTTTTAAAAATGAGAGCAGCCCGACTATGAACCTCCCTTACGACGTGAGGATACACAATAGTCAAAACTAGTGAATTATGTATACATTGTATTATTATGGTCATGGGTAGATCACGGTTATAATTGTGTAACAATTTGTGTGAAATGTACAAATGTATTATTATTACTTTTACAGTTATCTTTTACAATGTTGGACAGTAATAACATTATTATTGTAGACTGTTCCTTTTATTTTTAACTAACACGTGGTAGAAGGTTAGGTAGGGATTATATATTTTTTATATATATTTTTTCACATTTTTTACTCATTACAATACGAACAAGTAGATTTTTGAATTGACATTTAGGAATTTTATTGGCTACGAGTTTACATCATGTGATACTGCATTGATATTTAACTCTTACATATCAATGTATTATGTTCTGATGAAGCACGGTAATTACTGAGTGAAAGCGCTTAACTGGATTTTGTTCGTGTTGCTGAAGTTTGGAGGAATAAACGTTTTTTTATTGAACTGTGGTTGGCTCGACTTCTGGTACACAGGGACTTATTGTGGTCCCCTATCTCCCTGACAACCCATACAAAATTTCTTGTCGTGGAAATAGACAATAACCTAAAGTTTGACTTGCATGTCTCCCATAAAATAAAAAAGTCCATAAGAAATTTGGAAGTCTATATAGGCACAAAAGGTCCCTGACCAAAATGGTCAAAATTACATCAGTACAAATAGATCTGCTCTCCACTGTACTATTTGCCTCTCCAATTTTAACTAATCTTAAGAAAACTGACTTATCTAAGCTAGAAGCATGTTATAATAAAATTGCTAAGTTTGCATCTGTCTGCCCGTATAGAACACATCATTGTACAGCTTTAAGGATATTAGACTGGCTTGAACTTTCCAACATTATTCTTTACAACCAACTCTAACTCACAAAACTGTAACACAACCAACCAGAATCCCTGCACTACAAAATCTCTTCCTTCCTTACAGTTTCCAGCAGACCACTTCGCTCTAACAATAAGATCTTACTCACCATCTCAGAGACCAACAACACTGCAGGAGAATCTTTATTTTCCAGCTATATAACCTGTATATGGAACTCCTTTCCAAACTCCATTCTCTTACGCTCATCCACTAACCACTTTAAGCCATCACTTAAAGCTCATCTAAAAAAAATAAAGTGGCTATGTTCCTGTTCTAACCCCTCGTGAATGCTCTGATACATCACAGTATACCCCAACCATATCAAACTTCTTCCCTGGTGTTTAATCTTTTATTCCTACCAGCCTGTCTTAACCTTATATCTGGACATAAATCATACTTTACAAATAGTACTAGCTAAGTTCAAAGTCTAGGTTTTGTTGTCATGATGTAACAAATTTGTATTTTCTTACATTATGCTACATTTTGTTTACTTTATTGATTATTGTAATTTGTGCATTAAATTTACTGTTATTCATGGAGCTTTTCTCCCTGGGCCTCTAATGAAAAAAGGACCTACGTCCAGTTGAACTTTCCCAGTAAACAAATGTTAAATAAATAAAATACAAGCTACTCTAGATAGCGTAATCAATAGACTCTATTAATAAAATGAACATAAATGTTTTTAAACACCTTTATTAAACTATCACTTAAGACATAACAGAAAAAAAAAATCATTTTAACATTTTTCTACCAACAGAATAAATCACACATTTTCTTTGCTACTAACATCAATCCAACATTACAAATATTTGCTGAATTCCTGCCTTCCCTTAAACCTCACTCCTCTAACTGAAAATAATTATGCATGTATTGTTCCCACAGTTGATATTTACTTTTATGTAATTTGATCTTTCCCTTTTCTAATGGCCCTCTTACATTCAGTTCTTTTATCTCTTTTATTATATTCAATACCTCAAATGCAGTTGGTGCAAACTTTGATTTTTATTTTCTAGCAATTGCTATTTTGGCAGACAACAGAATTAAACTTAACAAGGCCTTACTATGTCTAGGAATTCAGATCCTGTATCCCAGCTCATAGAATCATTTCCTTACTTGGAGCCATTTGCTCACCCAATATTTCTGATACAGTACTCTTGCAGGGAATTTTTAAATCTGACAACTCATTAGACTCAAAGCATATGTTCCCAGTTCTTCTCCATCACACCTCCAACATTTGGTATCTACCGGAGGAAAATAAAATCTTTGAAGTATGCTTGGGATATAAAAATACCTATGCAAGCAATTCCAAGCTAAGATCCTAAACCTTCTGGACTTGGTTGCATACTTATACATATGTCTTACCATTGTTTCCTCTCTTCCCAAATCTTTTCTAACCTCCTCTTGCTGATTTGTGTAGCCATCATGCAATATTTTATATGCCCTACTAAATTATCCCCTTTTTAGCAGCTGCTTCTGTTCTACATTCAACTAAAAACTCTACCAGAGCAGGTCTTCCACTTAAAATTCTCCTATCCCATTCTATTTTCCTATATACTGAGATCAAGCCCTGGTAGGGAAAGCAGTCTCTAGCCTGCAATCCAAATGTTTTCTTGACCTTGACCTCATCCCACTCTATCACCTTTCCTGCTTGAGTTATTTGTTCCCAGTAACTTGGTTCCTTTGCCAGGTTTCTCCAGTAAATTCCAGCCCACTCTCGCAGTCATCCATATTGCAAAACGTCCTTTCTTCATTCTTATCTTGGCTTATTTCTTAAAATAGCGTCCGCTACTTTAGGACTATAATATTCTGTATGGCTGTTGTTCTTCTTCTTAAGGATCGGCATCCAAAATCCCACTATCTATTTCTTGACTTTCCCCCTTGCTTCATCATCATCCCTTTTCACTTAGAATTATAACCTTCTGTGTGTGTTAAGTATACAAGTTTTAACTGTGTAGCTGTAAAATATCCCTTCAAATCAGGTAAACCTAAACCACCTTGTTATATTGGAAGGATCATATTATCCCACTTAACTCTTGCCATTGTTGCTTCCCAGATAAATGCTGTCAAAATTCTTTATTAATTATTGTCCTCAACTTCTCCTTGGATAAATAAAAGTATGGTTGACCTGTACACAAGACTAAAGGAACTAAAAACATTTTCACTGCTTAAACTTAGTATAAATGTTAGTAAAATAAACATACAAGCTTTGGAAGAAATTTCGATATCTGTTATACTTAAGTGTATTAAAAGTGAGGAAGCTTTTCCCTTTAAAGATCTTGGGGTGAAAGTATCATACAACTTACATTTTGACCATCATAACAATGATGTTTTTTCAAGTCAGTTGAAAATTAGATGGCTGCGTAAACAGATACATCAAGTCTAAGCCCAATGATGTTCTTGTACCATTAACACTGTAGTGTTCCATCAAGATGGAATGTGCCATGCATGTCTGGAATTCTACTAAATCTAAACACACTAGACTGCTGGAACAGATACAGAAGAGATTACAAGGTCTGCAGTCTCACTTGTTTTTAGAAATAGTGATGCATCTAGGCATATTCAAATTAAAATATAGGAGATTTAGGCGTTATTTCATTTTAAAACAAAACAAAATTCACAGCAGCTTCCAAATAAAACTTGTAATCCACAAAATGAAGCAGCTTTTCAGGCAAAACAATAAAGCCCTGAGCAGGGCAAGCTTAGAAAATTGTGAAAAAACCCACAGATGGCTCAGCACACTTCAGTTCACTTTATTCCACAGAAACACAGCACATTAACGTTCCACCATACGTTTTCGTTTTAAAAATCACTTCCTCAGATGTGGGCTGTTCAAACTACTAGTGCTTTTATACCATTCACTTAATTACACTGATTAGGTTAATGAATTAATTGAAAGGTCAATTTAGTTTAAAACCAAAATCTTTTCTTGTTGCATCACTGTGTTGCCACAATTAAAACACATTTAAGGTTACAATGTTTGATGAATAAATATGTACAAATAAAACTATGTTTTAAATAAAAATCCTTAAAACACTTGACTACAAATAATAAATTATAAAGTTAAAATCCTATTAGAAACACATTTAGTAGGACTCAATGGTTAAAATTACCAGCTTGAATATTTGCTTTAAACGAACTTGATCCTCCATCTAGTGAATGAATCATGAAATTACAAGTATTATAAAAATTGCATTGTAAACCAAAGGCAAATTGTATAGCCTCACTCAGGTAAAAGAATGTTAAAATTGAGATCAGCAAAACTGTGATATGCATTTGCACTTTATGTGAATTTTATCACATTTTTACCCATGTTTTCCAAAAGTTACAGTAGGCAAAATTTCCATTACTGTGGGCAGTTTTATTTTTCCCCAAGATTGAATCTCATGAAGTTTCTGAATGAAAAAGGTTCTTAATTTTTGGAGGTCTAATCTTCTTTATTAAGTTATATTCGTTTACAATGTCCTTTAAAACTTGTAACATTGGTCTTGTTAAACAAATGTTTTAATAAATAAGTGCCTCCAGAATGTATTCTATTGTTTAGACATGCAAGAATAAATTGTACTGTGATGTTAAAAAGAAAAATTGAAAAATAACAGTTTTAAAGGAATACTTTTTGTAAATATGCATAATTCTGATATAGGATTAATCAGATAGCTACTAAATGGAGAACTAAGTATTTTTCTAAAATGTATTATTAATGGAAAGAACATATATAGTGAGGAATTTTAAAATATTTATTTAAAACTAAGGACTGAATTTATGCCTTTGAATTAGCTTCATATATAGGGCTTTGCATAAGGTAATGGACAGGTTTCGGATTAGGGACAGGGGCAGAGAAGGAGTTAGCATATATACAATAAGGTAGACCTGCCCCTTCCCCCAACTCCATCCCTGCAGGTTGCCTTCCAAAAATACCTTCCCTAAAAGTACCACTGTTTAGACAAATTTGGCCTGATTTTTTTTTTTTTTTTTGTCAATCGCAGAAGGAAAATGATTGTTTTCATTCTATGAAACCACAAAAACAACAACAAACTAATCACCTTGGAACTCAACATCCCTCCCACCACCCCCGCTAAGGTAACCACCATGAAAAACTTCTCCAAAGCTAACTTTGGGCTCTTAAAAACAGAGGTGACTAACTTCATGGCACCCATACAAATGGATATAAATTGCATGACCGCCGAACCATACACCAATGCACTGTACTAACATGTACACAAATGCATGGATCTCGCCATACTCAACAGAACCAAGATGCTCTCCTCCAAAAAAAGGAAGCCAATCTGGTGGTCCCCCCTGCCATAAACAAACTCTACAACAGAAGGAGGGAACTGCAATATGAACAAAATAGCCACAGGAACAGCTCCAACGTGAAACCAGTGATGAAATGTTTAATAAATAAACAGCATACATGACAGCGCAGCACGACCGCTGCAAATCACAACAAATGAATAAAGCAATAAATCCGGTGCAGTATTAAGTGCTTTTCGGCTGTAAAGTAGACCAACTTCTTCAGATACTAGTACACCATTCGCGTGTTAATATAAATGTGGTTCCTGAAATCACATGGTCAAAGTTCCTCTTAGATTTAACCCTTTATAGGCTTAAGTAAGCCCTCCACTTTGTGTCAATGTTGCAAATGTGTATAATAAATATTAGAAACATTCAAAAACATTGTATAACATTGTAAAACATTATTAAACATTAAAAGTTAAAATTAGAAGTTAAAAATTAACAATTAAAAAGTTGTGTGAACACTGTATTACATCTAATTTACATTAACCCAATTAAGTTGTACATGTTTTTTAGTAATAAACTCACAATATACATGTTTGTGTGTCCATATTAAGTCCAAAATATCAATATCCCTGCCATACTACTTTAACTTGTTGCATATTATTGTACATACTTTTCATATAAAAAATATACAAAAAGTAATAAATAGAATGCTATTGTTTAATGAATTCTTGTATGGTGTGTGGTAATGAATAATAACTAAATTATACACACAATGGCACCAATGTGTGCTCTAAATGCATAAATTGAAAAGAAATATGTTTTTATTATTTGTTCTTTCCTTATACTTACTTCTACCAAGCTATCTTAACCAATTTTTTAACTTAAAGTTATTGACTACAATTCATTTAAACCTGGTGAACTACATGCATCAAGTCTCAATTGCCACAATAATTCTATTTTTTCTAAAAGTAGAAATTTTGGGCCTCCTCTGGCCATTGTTTGGACCTTATTTTCCTGGTCCAGTGTTTGTTCGATAACTTTGAACTTAAATAAGTGGTTGGGGTACTCCCCACAGTGTTTAGCCAAGGCATTCTCTTGTTTGCATCTATTGACTGCATATATATGGTCGTAAATTCTATCCTGCAGTCTTCTATCGGTTTTTCCTACATAGAAGGCTGGGCATGCCTGGCATTGTGCTATATAGACCACCGATCTTGAATAGCAATTGTATTTGTTCTTAAGTATATAATTTCTGTCTCTGATCACAAATATTTTACCAATATCTATGTATCTACAGTAATTGTACATTTCACACCTGGACATACCTATAGTCCTGTGTGTGTTTTTGTTCTGTCTTTCTAAAATGTTTTTCAAGTTTTTGCCCCTCCTGTATGTAATCACTGGAAATTCTCCTACTTTTTGTACAATTTCTCTATTTGTTGTAAACAAATGCCAGTTCTTTTTCAGGATGCCCATAATTTCCTTAGCTCTTAAACTAAATGTTAGAACAAAACTAAGTGCACTTTCATTCTTTATTGTGGCATTGGACCTAGATAGAGTTGTGGGAGAGTCATGTGGAATACTGATGTCCTCAATGTTTTCAGATGGTACTTGGGGTATGGAGGACTCTAAATTTGTAACCACTTACCACGCTCCTTTATTTAAAAATTGGTTTGTATGTTCCATTTTCGCACTTCCTTTGGACTTCAATGAATGTTTTGAATTAAATCCATTGGGTAGCCCCTATGTGTAAACATGTTACTCAGGTTATCACATTCTACTTTAAAATCATCCTGCTTAGTAATCATTCTTGCCGCTCGCACTAATTGCCCCTTAATTACGGACCTTTTCTGGTGGAAAGGGTGCGAGCCAGTGTAATGCAAGAGTGAGTTTTGAATGTGTACTTTTTCTGTAGATCTTAGCTGTGTAGTATTGTCCTTGGATGTATTTGTGTAATTCAACATCCAAGTAACAAATGTTCATCTCCTGGTAATCACTTGCGTATTTTAAAAATTCAGTTGTACCATTGAAATAATCTACTATTTCTGTTGCTACCTCACATCTTCCTTTAATAATAAGGAAAATGTCATCCAGGAAGCGTGTGTAGAAAAATATACTAGTTTTTAAATGAGCATTGTCTAGTACAAACTTATGTTCCCAGTATGCCATGACTAAGTTGGCAAAAACCATATGGGGACCCCATAGCTACCCCGATTTTTTGCAAGTATATGTCATTATTAAATGCAAAAAAATTCTCCAATACTAAATCCAGTAGTTGTTCAATTAATCGTTGTTCAGTGTCACTTGCCCCTTTTGATCTTATAAAATTCAATAACCCACTCTATTCCCAAGTTTTGTGGGATAGATGTGTACAAGTCATAGACATCTACTGTTAGGAAGTTGCTATATGCATTGAACTCAAGTGAGTTAATTTGTTCAAGAAATGTCGGCGAATCTTTACAGATCTGTTGTTCCTTACTAACACAAGTCTTTAATATAGAGACTATGACTTTAGCACATGGGTATGTGATAGGATGGCGAGCATCTACAAGGGCTCTCATGGGGGGGGTGGGTCACTGATATCTTTATGTATCTTCAGGACTCCAAACAAGGCTGGGAGTCTAGGTATGGACAGTCAGGTAGTTGTTTATGTGGACATCAGTTAATGAATCAATAAACATATAGTTGATGTACATTTCAATTCTATTGTAAGCTATATTTAACTCATTCAAGCTCACTTTTTGATAGGCTTATCCTTCGAGGAGTTTCAACATTTTATCAGTATATTGCGTTGTACCCATTACTAAACCACCCCCTCTATCCGGTTTCATAATGCGAACTGGTAGATTTCTAAACTGTGTTAAAGTCATCTTTTCCTCTGTGGACACATTATCTCTGTTCACAAAGTTACCTCTATTACTAAATAAATTTCTAATTTCTATTTCGCACATATGGTCAAATAAAAAGATAAGGGGGTGAATTGGTGGATTGTATGTACCCACTATCCTTGGGTCTTGCCCATCATATGTTCTATTCCCCAGTAGTACTGTCAAATTAAATTTTCTGATGTAAAGTTTAAAATCCAACAATATTTCTGCTATGTCGCCCCTGTTAGAGGGTACAAAGACAAGTCCCTTAGCAAACATTTCAACCAACTTGCTGTCGATGGTGAATTCTGTGCAGTTGTAAATTTTAAAATCCCCTTTTGAGTTGGCTGTAATGTTACAACTAGAAGGAATAAGCTCCTGTTTGCCTATTTCTAAGTTCTCTATTCTCTCCTCCTATTGCTCGCAGCATGCGTGTTGTGAAATTTCATTTAGTTCCCTCTGTAGTTGTTCCGATTCCTCCCCTTCCGACCCTGGTGGTTTTTTGACTGGTGTTGTTGCTCATTTTGAAAACCACCCCTATTGGGGGTGCCATTTCTAGCCATGTTGGAATTCTCTGAAGGCCCACCAGCATCATGACTAGTCCCAGGTCTTGGTTTTGGTGACGTCATGTCCTCCCAGTCAAGAATTGAGTCATTGTTAGTTGGGGGGGGTATAGTTTGTGATACCACTGGTAGTGTTCCATACTTGGGGAGAGGGTGGTTTAGGGTAAGCTGTCCCCTCCTCATAGTCCTTTAAGTCCCTTTTGAGCTTTTTTAACTTGGTCTCCTTAAGTCTCTCTAGTTGTTGAGAAATACTTGAAAATATACATTCATAGTCATAAATCATAATGGTAGCGGTTAAATGCAATGTCCCTTTTGATCTCTTTATCTAGTTCCATAGCTTCCCCAGCCAATTTATTAATGTGTAGTTGGTAATGTTTACACATTAAATAGAGTTGCTGGCTACTGAAACTTGTCTGCATATATCAACTGGACACAAGCTAATTTAAGTATATTTTTTTCTGCACTTATTTAAGATTTGAGTCAGTAAACATTGTGTGTCTTTGATTCACTAAATATTGTCTCTCTGCAGTTAGTCCCCCCCCCTTGTTTCTAGTTGTGGTGTTAATCTTGGTGGCTTTGGAATTGTCCACCCCTGCTGTAAATCTCTTTGCACACTCAACTGAGTGCAGTGAGATCATATTCTGATTTTGGATACACCTACCAGTCCCATCTCCTCTGCAGTGTACAGAGAGAGCACTTGGGAAGGGCATTCCCCTATAGTATATCTTAATCTGCTCTGTTTCCTCCGCAAAAAAAAAAAATTAGCACTTCATCTGCCTTACTGTATTTGTGTTTCTTCCTACTTTATTTCCTACTTTATTACCTTATTTTGCTTTTGCCTCTTCTTAAAAGTACTCAATTTAATTTATTCTGCTGCCTTTATTACTGCTTGTTAGTAAACTGATTAAATTGTAACTGTTATTCTAAGGCCCTTGGTTTAAGCACTTGGGCTTCAAACCAGTTGTTTTACATTAAGAAGGTTTGTGGTCTGCACTGTTGTGGCAGGACAGGTAGCATACATCCTTCTAAGTTGGGAACTGCTGATTGAAGGCTCAGTGTCTGTTATTCTAAAAGTGTATTAGTTCTGGGTTAAGAACTTGGGCTTCAGGCCAGTTATTTTACATTAAGAAGGTTTGTGGTCTGCACTCTTGTGGGAGGAGAGGCTAGATTCTGCCCTTCTGAGCTGGGAATTTCTGGTTAAAGGCTTATTGCGCATACTTATTTGAACGGCTTCTTTCAGAAATCGGTACGCCTTGTTTACTGTAGCATATACTAAATTCAGGCTGGCTGGATCTAGCTTTGTTTGTATAACTTGTGCACCGATACAGGCAGTCTTTTTTGGAGAAGGTTTCTCTGTACCTTAGTGGTAGGACTGTGCAGTTAGAACTTGTCTGATTGAAGACTGCTGGAACAGGGCTCAGTTTTAAGCTTTTTAACTGGTTAATTGAGTAAAGTGTTGTTTTGATTGTATCTGCTCTATTTTCTGGAAAATATATATATATATATATATATATATATATATATATATATATATATATATATATATATATATATATATATATATATATATATATATACACACACACACACATATATATATATATATATATATATATAAATAAATATATATACACACACACTTGTTTCTCGCCTTTCTGTACTAGTATAGTCCAGTTTTCATGTTATTGCTGAATCCAGGGCTGTGTTACAAGTTTCTGTGTTGCCATACCTTACTTGGATAGAAGGAAGTTTCTCTGTTAACCTGTGAGAGAGGGGAGCTTTGAGCAGGCTATCTGTCCCTGGAGAAGTGGTTTCAGCCCAGAAGTTAGTAGTTTATTGGCCATTTTGGGCTAATTTCTCTCTCACTTCCCTGCTATAAAAACCTCATTTGCACAATTTTTACGCTTGTATTCCGCTCAGCAAGTGCCTTCCGGGTGTTCTGCAGAGTCTACAGCAGCAGAGAGACAAAAAAGAGTGACTTTGGAGTGATTAAGAGTCACTTTTCTTGCTGTCTTAACTAATTCTGCCTAAAACGCCAGTTTTTTTAGCGAATCTGTGATTTAAAAAGTTTGTTATTGTATACAACTCCGCACTCCTGGTGTCCTGCAGAGTGATAACAGAGAGACCCAAGAGAGACTTTTCCAGATTTAAGTATTTTTTCTCTGTTTTTTTTGCTCCGACTGCCTTTTCCCGCCTAAAAAGTGAATTTCTAACTGATCTGTGCTTTAAAAAGTTTAAATTGCAATTGCCTTCTACTTTTTACAGTTTTTGCACTTGTTTTATATCAATTTAAGTCGTTTTTGTATTGTAGAACCGTTGTAGGCTACACACTAAAGTCCGCTAGCCTGTTTATAGCATTTACAGTGTTTTCTGCTGTTTCCTGAAAAAAAAAAAAAAAAAAAAACTCCTTTCCCGCCTTTGCTGAAATAGATTAGTCCAGATTTCAGGTTTTACTGAATTCCGGACTGTGGTATAGTTTGCTGTGTTGCCCATATCCTTACTTGGATAGGAGGAAGCTTCTCTGTTCACCAGTGAGAGTGGGGAGCTTTGAGCAGCCTATATGTCCCTGGAGGAGTGGTCACAGCCCTGAAACTAGTAGCTTATTGGCCGTTTTGGGTCAATTCCTATCTCTTTCAGTTTCCCTGCTTTAAAACCCGCATTTGTGCGGTTTTGCATGATTTTGCGCAGCATCGGGCAGTGCCGCTTAAATGGGTTTAAACTATTCCCGGCTCCACAAAGTCTGCTCTTCACTTTTTCCCTTAGAACTGTTCTAAATCTCAAAGTAAGCAGTCTATTTTCATTCTAAAGCCCTGCAGTTGCTTGTAAAAGATAAGTAAGCACTAATAAACTAAAGCACTACACCCTCTTACACTCCATTTAAGTACTTTGCTCCCTATTGGTCCTTTTTGATCAGTCAAAAAGTAGTTCCTTATACTATTCTGGCATGTCCAAAAGTCAGTTTTGGGTTTACTCTCCAGTCCAGCTGGTGAATCTGGGAATCTTGAGGCAATGTTACAACTGTCTTATGTACACAGACCACCCTCTCCTCCTCCAAACAAGCTCAAATATATGTGAGAGATGCAGCTATATAGCCAAACTGGAGTCTGAGCTCTCTCAACCCAGTACTGGCACAGTCAGTCAGGAGGAGAAGGTAACCACACACACCACAAATCCAGTCTCACATAGACCTATTGCAACAGCAAACCAAACACAAACACACAAAAACATACTCGAAGGCTCTAAATAAAAATCTGCCCAAGCAGCAGAGACCTCCAAGGCAGACATCCAAGCAACCGCTACCCCACAACAATACCCACATATCACATAGTTCACAAAGTCAGTGTGCCACACAGTCACAGCCCTTAAGGCTAAACAACACACCTAATACACTTGTAATAGGTGAGACTGTTGTCAGACACACTGACGTCCCACTCACCAGACTGAACAAGGGGAAGGTCATTGTAAGCTGCCTATCGGGCACCAGGATCCGCCACATAACACAAGCACTCCAGTCACTCCAAATCAAGTACAAATATGACTCCATCATTGTCCATGCTGGTGTGAATGACCCGAGACGTACCTCCCTGGACTACATGGAGAGACAGAGGAGCTCCCTGATCATGTAGCCCAGGCCGGTATGACCCTGACATTGAGTAGCATCTTACCCTCACCAAGAATGATGCCACAGTATAAAGACAAAATGAACAATTTTAACAACTGGCTACAGTATTGGTGTCATTGAAAGGGGATCCAGTGTCTGTCAGCCTGGGATGACATGCTCGACAAGCCACGTTGCATCGCTAGAGACGGCTTGCACCTGTCACCCCTGGGCTTTCAAATATTGGCTAAGGCTCTTGCCACTCCATAGTGCCTTTTTTAGGCAAGGCTCAAAAGACAAACCCACCTCCATAGACAACACAAGGAAAAAGAAACTAAGGGTAATGCTGCTCAACGCCAGAAGTCTAAACCTCAAAATGCACGCACTCAAGGCTCTCCTCAGTATGGAGAATATCAATATCTGTGCAGTAACAGAAACCTAGTTCAAGGCTCCTGAGACCACCCCAGCACTACCAGGTTATACCTCATACCATGCTTTTTAGCCCCAAAACTCGGACCGAACCACAAAAGGAGGGGTAGTATCCATATTCAAAGATACCCACACCTCCAGGTTAGTGGCACTGCACAAAGCATCGGAGACCATCCATGTGCAACAGTAGGTAAAACTGCCTTTCAGTTTATAGCCTGCTACAGACCACCCTCCCAAACTCAGGAACTCCACTCAGCTTTCCTGAGAACAATGGAGAATATGAAGGTCTCTCCAAACATCATCATATTGGGTGACTTCAACTATCCAAACAGAATGGGAGCACTACTCAAGCCCCAACACCCTCGCCCAATGGTTCCTAGAATTTATAAACTCAAATGCTATGGAACAACTGGTCACCACTCCCACAAGAGGGGAAAACATATTGGACTTGATCATCACCAACATGGGGACTCTATGTTCCATACCAGAGGTATACCCCTCATTGGTAAGATCTGACCATAAATTAATCTCACTGGACATCCATATCCCGTCCCCACCCCCAGCCAAGGAAACCACGGTGAAGAACCTCTCAAAAAGCAAACTTCACACTTCTCAAAACATAGGTTTAATCCTTCAAAGCCCCCGGGCCAGTGGAAAATACGGCCCAAATTGCAGAATCCTTTACAAACGCATTCTATGGACACCTACAAGAATGCATGGATCATGTTATCCCAAATAAAACCAAGACTCACTCCTCCAAAGGCAGGAGACCTGTCTGGTAGACCCCAGCCATAAATAAGCTATACAACAGAAGTAGGAAGCTACTACATGATGGAGCAAAATCCCAAAAAGGGAAGGCATCTTTGATCAGTACTAGCAAGAAACTATGATCCCTCATAAAATCATCTAAGGCCAGCTTCGAAAGAAAAATTGCACAAGATGCTAAAGACAATCACAAGGCCTTCTTTAGTTATGCCAGGAACCTTGGTGGCAACTCCCAGATATGCTCTGAGTTAGTGCAAAATGACAAAAAATACACTGAACCCAGACATTACCAACATCCTGGCAGAAAGGTTCAGTGCAAACTTCTCCCCCCCTTCCTCCCCAAAAGAGCAAATGTCTATCCCAACAGAGTGCAGCCTCAATGATATCACAGATGCACAGGTGAGAGCTGCCCTCTCCAAAGCAAAAAACACAGCATCAGTGGGACCGGACGGTGTCCCAGGCTGCATCTTACACGAGCTCCAAGAAGAACTGAACCCTCACATAAAGTCACTGTTCAATCTCAGCCTTACTACAGGATATGTACCCAAGGAATGGCGTACAGCAACAGTGGTCCCACTCCACAGAGGTGGTGCCACAACGGACCCTGGAAACTATCGCCCTATAAGCCTGACTAGCCTGGTCTGCAAAGCTATGGAGCGTATCATCATGGAACTCAAACAAAGACATTAGGAACCTCCAAACACTGGATCTTACCCAATTCGGCTTTGTTAAGGGCAGATCTTGCCTCTTGAACCTGGTCGACTTCTTTGAAACAGTCACCAAGGCCATAGATGAAGGGAAAGTAGTGCACACAGCCTACCTGGACCTCTCAAAAGCCTTCGACACAATACCCCACTCGGGCATCATAAATAAGCTCACCAGCTTAAATATCAACCCCTATGTCACAAGATGGGTTGCAAACTGGCTCAGGGATAGAACCCACATTGTCAGAATTGCAGGTGCCATGTCAGACTCAAAACCAGTTACAAGTGGCGTCCCACAAGGCTCAGTCCTGGGACTGCTCTTGTTCGGTATATATTTCTCTGAGGTACAGGCTAACACGGGAGGACTATGGCTGACCAAGTTCGCAGATGACTGCAAACTGGGTGCCATAATCGACTCGCCGACTGACACAAGCATCCTCCAAAAGGGTCTCACAGAAACAGATAACGGGTGCCAGAGCCATGGCCTAAAGCTAAATGCCAAAAAGTGCATAGTCATCCCCTTTGGGAAAAACAAAGTGCCCACAAATTACCACATAGGTGGTAATCCAATCCATTAAGTACGAAGTAATTAGGGATTTGGGGACCCAAGTAGATAGCAATCTCTCCTTTGACAATCACGTTACCAAAGTGGTTAGAAAGACCTTCTATATAGCCAACCTTATCACGAAAGGGTTCACATCTAGATCAAGAGAGGTCAATGCCCCTCTACTCATCAGGCCCATAACTGAATACAATGCCCCATTTGGGATGTACATCTAGAATTAATGGACATGCTCCACCTCAGGAAAACCAAATCCCTTAGAGCTACATGCTCCAGGGACTTAAACCTCAGCACAGAAATAAATAGGACATGCTGGAGGGACAGGTTCATATCCCAGAGGCTCCCCTCACTCTGGAACAAAATCCAAATCCATGTTAGGCAGAGCCCTTCAATGACCCTCTTCCAGAGGGATCTTGACGAGTGGATGGAAGATCGTAGGTTTACCCCTGGGATCTCTTCTGTGTCCCTACTAGACATAGGCACAGTAAACTAACCTTAAAAGGGCTATCTTCTGTGACCTACTATACAGAGGCACAGTCAACTAATCTAAAAGGGTGGCGAAAGCCAAACACACTCTGGCTAGGCTTATAAATGCCCTAGGGCAGAGAGCCTAGTATCAACCTATGAACCTATGAATTTTAAAAGCTCTAACCCTGAATGTTGAATAACTGTATTAAGTCTTTGTGAAAGTCAGAACCGGGTTCCAAGCCTGTGGGGTACTGCCAAGTACGAAGACCCTTTGGGACAATGCTCTCTTTAATGCACACTTCAAAATACCGTAATTCAAGTTGCAGTTTTTTGAATTTTTAGTAGTTTAGCATCAAAAAGTTTGTTTTGAAGTAATACTCGCACTACTTCCAGCTGGGTTTCCTATAATTGTAGTTCTGCTTTGGCATCCTAGACTTGGTTGCTCGCTAAGCCAGCTAGCGATATCATAGGTCCCAATAAGCCCCGAAGTAGTTGGACATTGTTGTAAAGGACCTCCCGGTCCTTGGTTGTTAACATTATCCATATTTGGGTTCACAGTCACATTCAGTCTCTGGTTTTCACCTCCGATAAACTGATTCAGCGGTGTGTTAGGTACATTTTCAGTGTTCACACTAGTTGGGTTGTTCAAACTGTTGCTGTGAAATTGCATGCTGTTTGGTTGAGTAAGTGACTCAACTCTGGCTAAGTCTTCCAATCGATGGTTCATAACTTCAATAAGTAAGGTTCCCTCTCTCATCCCTCTCTGTCCCAGAGAGGTTAATGACATTGTCCACACTCCCTGTGGCCATGAAAACGTTAAGACCACAGAAAAAGCCAAAAACTTAAAATAGCCACAGGAACAGCTCCAACGTGAAACCAATGATGAAATGTTTAATAAATAAATAGCATACACGACAGCACAGCATGACCGCTGCAAATCACAACAAATGAATAAAGCAATAAATGTGGTGCAGTATTAAGCGCTTTTCGTCTGTAAAGTAAACAGACTTCTTCAGATACTAGTACACCATTCACGCGTTACTTTAAATGTGGTTCCTGAAATCACATGTTCAATGTTCCGCTTAGATTTAACCCTTTATAGGCTTAAGTAAGCCCTCCACTTGGTGTCAATGTTGCCAATGTGTATAAAGGAGGAAACTGATACGGAATAAGGTGAAGTCCAAAGACTGGAAAAACTCCCTCATCAGCCTCAACAAAAAATTGAGATCCCTCATCAAATCCTCTAAAGTTAGCTATGAAAACAGAATTGCAGCAGATAGTAAAGACAACCACAAGGTTTTCTATAGTTATGTAAAGAATCTCCACTGCAATACCCAGATTTGCTCTGAGCTACTATACAATGGTACCTACTATACCGGGCCAAAAGATATTGCCAGTATACTGGCTGACAGATTCAGTGCCAACTTTACCCCCCCAAGAGATCAGTCACAATACCGGTAGATTGCCAGGCACCCAGTATTACTGCTGCACAGGTTAAAACAGCACTGTCCATTGCCAAAAATACAGCTTCTATGGGACCTGGCAATATCCCTGGCTGTGTTCTACATGAACTACAGAGTGAACTGGCACCTCACCTGTGTGCCCTGTTCAGTCACAGCCTCACCTCAGGCTTTGTCCCTACCGAATAGCGCACTGCTACAGTCATCCCTCTCCACTAAGGAGGAGCGACTATAGACCCTGGGAACTATCGCCCCATTAGCCTGACGAGTCTGATATGCAAAGTATTTTCATGGACCTAATAAACAAGGATATAGGGAATCTCCAAACTCTGGAGCCAACACAGTTTGGTTTTGTGAAGGGTAGATCATGCCTGCTCAACTTGGTTGACTTCTTTGAGTCAGTCCCCAGAGCTGTGGATGAAGGCAAGGTGGTTCATACAGCCTACCTTGATCTGGTCAAGGCCTTTGATACCATTCCCCACTCAGGAATCATATAAAAACTCACTAAGCTAGGCATCAACCCCTATATCACTAGATAGATTGCAAACCAGCTCACAGGTAGAACCAACAGTGTGAAAGTAGCCGATTCCAAGTCAGACTGCTGACCAGTCAAGAGTGGAATCCCACAGAGTTCGGTCCTGGGTCCTCTCCTGTTTGGTATTTACTTCTCTGAAGTCCAGGCCAACAAGAAGGGACTCTGGCTGATAAAGTTGGCAGACGATTGCAAGTTGGGAGCTATTATCAACTCCCAAAGTGATGTTGACATCCTACAGAAAGGTCACACTAAGACCAACAACTGGTATCAGAACCATGGCCTTAAGCTCAATGTCAAAAAATGTGTCGTCATTCCCCTTTGGGAAAAATATGGTTCCCATGAATTACCACATCGATGGTAGTCCACTGAACACAGAAGTTATAAGAGATCTGGGAACACAGGTTGAAAGCAACCTCTCCCTTTGACCACCACATTGCCACTGTGGTCAGAAAGTCCTATGTGGCACATCTCATTACTAAGGGTTTTGCATCCAGGAAGAAAGAGGTCATAGTCTCCCTCTGCTCTTCCCTCATTAGGCCAGTCATTGAGTACAATGCCTCAATTGGCATGCACCTCATTAAACACCTGCAACCACTGGAGAGGTCGCAAAAGTACCTCACAAAGAGGATCCTAGGCCTTAAACATTTGTCCTATATGGAGAGACTCAAAAAACTAACTATTCTCCGTCTCATATTGCCTACTTAAGAGGCGATCTCTGCTCGACTTAAAAAGCCATGTCTGACCCAGCTCTGTTAGAAATGCTACATCTAAAAGAAATCCCTCCACACCACATGCTCCAGAGACCTCAACCTCATTACCACAATAAACAGAACATGCTGGAGGGACAAGTTCATAACCCAGAGACTGCCCCATGCTATGGAATAGACTTCCCATACATGTCAAGCAGAGCACCTCACTGGCCCTCTTCAATAGAAATCTTGAGGAGTGGATGGGAAATAGAAAATTTACCCCATGGATTACTCCAGTGGCTTTACTCGACAGAGGCACTGGGAACTAAGGTCGGGTGGCATGATGCCTGGGAAATCCTATGGGCTAGGTTAATAAAGGCTCCAGGGCCATTAGCCTAGTACACACCTATGAACCTATGCTTTACAGCTTCTTGATTAAGTGAATTTTGAATTGAAGATGTCAACATGTAGACAGAGTGTTGGTGATTCTTCAGTTGAAGAATTGTTAATACACTCATATGATTACGTTCCTTTAGTCAAACATTTTTCATCATCCGGAAAAAAGACAGTATATGCGATTGGGAAAAAAAAGAAAATAAAATCAGGCGATAGCCACATACCAGATTTGTAAATGCACACAAGATCACGGTACAGTTGGGATCAGGGAATTTGCCCTTTCTTCACTGGAGTGCGATCTCAGATTTGGTAAATATACACAATAATTAAAGGGTGCGAGGTACTTGAGGGCTTGTCCTCTATACAAAAAATAATTTACTTTGCTCTTCTGGGTTGTCTAGTGATAGAGCATTTGTACTCTATCACTTGCTGTTCAATAGTTTGATTTCTTATGGACACACACACACACACACACACACGCACAACTGTGGAATGGATTTTCATTCATTTCTTAGATGTAAAATGAATGCACTATTATAAATCTCAAAACTCTTGCTCTAACCAGTTCTCATGTAGGAGAGTTACATGTCTCAAAAGAACAAACTGGTCAATCTATTAAATTATGGTCAGAAAAAAACTCACCAGCCTGAACATAAACCCCTATGTCATGAGATGAGTTGCCAACTGGCTTACAGACAGAACTCACACGGTAAGAATAGCAGGCGCCAGGTCAGACTCTAAACCAGTCACAAGTGGTGCCCCGCAAGGCTCGGTCCTGGAACCCCTACTGTTCAGCATATACTTCTCAGAAGTACAAGGACTATGGCTAACCAAGTTCGCCGATGACTGCAAACTGGAGCCATAATTGACTCTCTGGTTGACACAGACATCCTCCAAAAGGGCCTTACTGAGACAGACACCTGGTGTCAAAGTCATGGCCTCAAGCTAAATGCCAAAAAATGCATAGTCATCCCATTTGGGAAAAACAAAACACCCAAGAATTACCACATAGATGGCAGCCCCTTTAATACAGAAGGGGTAATAAGAGATCTGGTGACCCAGGTAGATAGTAATCTCTCCTTTGACAATTATATTGCCAAATTAGTTAGGAAATCTTTCTATGTGGCCCATCTAATTACTAAAGCATTCGCATCTAGAAATAAAGAGGTTATAGTGCCCCTCTACTAGTCACTCATTAGACCCATTATAGAGTACAATGCCCAATTTGGGATGTACCTCAAGACACTTCCAACAGCTGGAAAGACCACAAAAGTATCTCACCAAGAGGATTACTGGCCTCAAACATATATCCTATGCAGCCCGGCTGAAAAAACTCTGGCTGTATTCAGTGGCATATCACTTACTCAGAGGTGATCTCTGCCTGACTTACAAAGCCATGTCCAACTCAGAATTGATGGACATGCTCCACCTAAAAGAAATCCAAGTCACTGCGAGGCACGCGCTCTAGTGAGCTAAACCTCGCCACAACAATAAATAGAACATGCTGGAGGGATAGATTCCTGTCACAGAGACTCCCCATGCTTTGGAACAAAATTCCAAACAACATCAGGCAGATAACACTCAAGATAAACCTTAACGATTGGATGGGTAACAGAAAATACACCCCTGGGATCACTTCATTGGCTCTGCTTGACAGAGGATCAGTTAATCAATGGGGCAGTGAATGCCGAATCACTCTGGCTAGGCTTATAAATGCCCTCAGGCAGATGGCCTAGTACCTACCTATGAACCTATAAGCAAGCAAACAAAAAAATACAAAAGTGGAGCTGAAGTAAAGACCCACTAAACTACATGTAAAATATAGGATTTATTGTAGTGCAGTGAAGAGGATAGTGTAATAACCTTAGACTTGTCAACATGGGCAGCTTAGCTCCATGATAAACATCTTTTTTGGACTTTTCATAACCACAAATATGCAGAATTAACATGATTATCCCTACATATGACAGGGTGCAGTGGTAGCGTTGTTACCTCACAGCAAGAGGTTCTCCTGTTCGATTCTCGGCTGGAGTGCCTTCTGTGTGGAGTCTGCATGTACTCCCCGCGGTAGAGTGGGGTTGGAAAGACATGCATGAATGGGCGTGCCTTCGCTGAAGGTTTGGCATCGGGTTGGCAACTTGGCACCATAAAAATCTATTGCCAATCATTAGCGGACCGGAGTTCTGCTGTGGTGACCCCTAACCGGGAAAAGCTGAAAAGACAAAACAACATCCCTACATAGGACAAATTTCTTTCAAGGGATCTAATGAATCCAATGTTAAAATATGGTTAATAGCTTACTTACAGAAAAAGAAAACAATCAATCAATCATTAAAATTTTCACTTTAATATTCCTGATTCAACTATACAATGGGCTAATTATATAGAAATCCTCTCTGTGCAATATATGCAGATGAGCTGTAGCAAACTGATTCCCATTCTGGATAGAATATAAAGAAAATATTTAAAGTCTCAGTAAATAATATGGAAAGCTCAGAGAAAAAGCAAATCTTTACAAATCTCTAAAAAAAACCCAACAAACATGCTGAAAGTATCAGTGTGATAAAATCAGCACCTTACTCTTAATTATTAAAGACAGAGTATATGAAAGAAATTTACTGATTATGCATCAAGTTACTGGTTAACCAGTTCTACTTTATAATGGTAAGAATTTACTGCAAATGTAAGAATAGATCTCCTAAGGTTGTGTGTATGCAGAAGAGTAACAAACAATTGTATTTATAAACAATAACTAGTCTAATTGTCTCTGTCACTCTCTACCAAATCACCAGAGTAAACTAGTACAATACATAAAGGATTGTACAACTGAGCTCCTCTCCTACCAGATTTTATTTCATTTGAAACAACATTCTTATTCCTATGAAGTGAGGGGTAGAGAACAATGTATCAACAAGAAACCATCTAACAACCACCACCAAGCAGCATCTTTTCAATTATGTCAGATATGTTATAGCTGAGATCCGCAACAATGTACTTCACCTACAATAATCAGAATTCCACTTCTTATCCGGGTTAATTACATTTTTGTTTTCTCTCTTTCTTCTCTCCAGCAGGACAAAAACACTACCCAAACTTCCAACAATGAAGTCCCTTCACAAACTCTTTGATGGCAGTCAAAGTACATGTAGCTATAACCACCACTTCACCATCACCCCAATCCCAAACAATACCCAATCACCTCAAGCAACACAATGAATAGAATAAAAGGTCAGCAAGAAATGTCAGCATCATACAGTCATTTGTTAACATCTAATGGAAAGGTTCAGGTTTTATCTCGGGGAATAAAAATAGTGTGCTTAATATGATCCTTGCGTTACGCATGTTGGAGAGGAATTTATTGAAACAAACAAATTTATTAACGTAGGAGAAATACAGAATGAAACACAAACAGCTACCTTAGACATTACAAGCAATACATAAGACTATCACCCTTCTACAAATAATTAGCCATACGAAGACTAATTGATGTAGTTATTCCATACAGTTGAGTGATTACAACATAATCTTAAATCCATACTGCAATCCTTAATAATTAAACATGAGCAACCTTGATGTGTCTACACCTAAAGAATGCAATATATCATGTGGAACTGAAGACAAATTAGATAAAACACCACTAATTTTGCAAATGAATAATGTGGCCAAGAGGTAACCATACAACAAAAGGTCATATAATATAGGCAAAAGCAAGTAAAAACACAAAAATACAACTTGAAAAATACAAACTAGCAAAAGCAACCCAATACACAAACTAGTCTAAGTCTTCACGGTGGTGGATAGTAAACCAGAACAGAAACCACTGGTGTCGCTTTTGTGTTAGGGCACGAATAAATGAGTCTTCGTGGGTTCTGTTCAAGCAGCTTTATTACATACAAACACATTACTACTATTGACTCTAACATAAAGTAACTTGTATACAATTAATGACTATGATCATGCATGCTCACTCCTAGCTGCTTCTACAAAATGGCACTAAGGTTGTGCACGTGCGCGGGTTATATATGTTCACATACAGCCTCGCATGCTTCTTAAAGACATAAGCACACACACCTTAAGCTCTGATCTACAACTGGGTGGTCCAAGAGGACAGGCTAATTACGAACCATGAACAATGTACAGCAGGAGGACAAACCCTACACTGTGGTGAACAATGAGGATACCATTCTACATGAATGCTGAGTTTGCACAAGAATGAAACCAAGTCCAGCCTTAAAATGTGCAAAATAGTGATCCTTGCATAGATTATGCATGAGTTTCTGCAAAAATGAGTACCACACTACCAGCAAAACAATCAACATTTATCATAAATCTGCAAACATTCATTTCTGTAGTCAACTAAAACAAAATGTTTTCCACCTGTACCTATTTTTCTTAAACAAAATTTGTATGGTTAGCATCAAATTTAACTTACCATCTTATTTCACATTCTGACTTTAATAACTCTATTACATCTGTGTGCGATTCTTAAGTTGTAAACATGATGCCACTTCTGTCTGAATACAAACTCAGGTGCTACCTCTTTTTGCATTTACCCATATGCTGCTTCTTAAACTATATACAGCCATAGTACTCCTTAACTCCCTCCGTCAGCTTTTTCTTTCTTTCGTTCCCTAAGCCAAAAGGCAGTTCACTGTAACCTCTCTTTCTGCAGTTACTGGTTTCCTGCCTCTTGTTATGTAAATATAGTCCCAGTTTAGATTTTAGTGCTGCACAATTTAGCCCTATGGTGGCTTAGCGATGCAACAAGTTTCACTGCTGCCTTACAGACACAGGTTCTCCAATTCAGTTCTCAGCTGGTGTGCTTTTAGTACAAAGTCTGCATGTCCTCTATGTCTGATCATGTGGGTTTTCTCCCGTTTCCTGTCACATTTCAAAGATATGCAGTAAGGTACATGGGGGACGCTGAATTGCCAAGTTGTGAGTGTGTGTATGCGCGTGTGACATAGAAGAAAAACCTAACAACCTAATTCCATTTTCCCCTTTGCCTTGACAGATCAGCAAAGAGTGGTGGCTGTCCATGGGGGGGGGGGGGTCACTCTAGGAGTTGGAAATGACTCTTAAAAACAGTGAGTGAGAGGAGATCATCTACTGTATGTTAATTTTCAATCAGAAATATAAAAATTTCTTGCTGGAATTATGTTCAGTCAAGAGGAGAGTTAGTAGCTATGCAGATAACTTTAAAATTGAAGAATGACCAAGACATTGCATAATTTCCTGTTCCATGGAGGAAAACCAAATTAACTGGATCAAAGTGGGAAAAAAATTTCTTACAAAAAGTGAATGAAAATCAGAGTAACATATGCATTCAGCTACTCACAGGTAAGCAGTTTTGGATGGAATCCCAAAAGAAAAAAAAAAGCTTGATTGATACAATGATCTCCCTACAATTCCAGCCAGCATTTTTTTTCTCAATACATTGTCAATGCAAATCCCCACACACCTAATGTAAAAGTATAAAACTCCGCCACTATATTTAAGTTCTAAAACAGCATGTTTCTAACAAATAATCCTAACGACATTAATATTTCAGTCATTCCGTTTGCTGTAAACACTGTTCTGTTACTATTGATCTTCAATGTTACTTGGTTAGACATTAAAGAAAATGACTCAATTTCTGAACTGTAAAATGTAGCAGTAAATGTTCAAGAGAGAGTTAATGCTGCCTTTATCCAGGCCTCTGCTTCCTCTAAAGGTTTTATTGCTCTATCAGTTCTTAAATGGACAAATGAGCAGGTCCATGGACCCATTTCAGCCATGCCCAAGGCCATAAAACCTATAGCAAAAGCATGTAGTCTCTCAAGTGAATAAACACGTTCAGGAGGTAGGAGGAAATAAGGATCCCAGGAAAAAAAAGGCACAAAAACACAGGAAGAACATACAGACAAAGTCAGAATTGAACCTTGGACCACACAGCTATAATACAGTATCCTTGGCAGTTAGCCATCATGTTGTCCCAGATACCAACAGGGTTAACTTCACAGTTAAAAGATGGAAACCATGATCATCTTTCACACTGATGTGGATGTTCTTTTGAAAGAGTACATTTGGGGCTGCTGATGGTATTTGTTAGGTCTACTTCATCTAGGAGATCATTGGGTTTAGGAAGGTTATATTTAAGTGCCTCAGAATATGTGAGTCTATATGTCTGCTTAGAACTGTGTAAGATGGGTACAGTGTGTGTACTACTGACAACCTCATTGACATAAGGAGAACTTTTATGAGAGAGCTTTGCTTCAAGTGACATTGTGTAGATACATCTCTTGCATACCTTATCAATTTGTTTGAGAATTAGCTGGTTGTCAGCAAACATCTTGCCCCAGAAGATACAGGGGTCTGTAGGCTTGTTGTAGCTTTTAACAGCAACCAGACCAATCAGGAAGGATCCACACAGACACTCGCTGCTCAGTCAGAAATCAATGCCCTCTGCTCGTTCTCTCACCTGGGGCAAAATATAACCAAAAATTCCAAGATGGCACCTGTGAAGCAGCTATCAGGCCTCCTGGTGATCAGCAGTCTCCAGGAAATAATGTTCCTATGCTCCTTCTCTCACCAACAGAGAAACAGAAGCACTATTACCAAGAGGACTACTGAGAGGCAGAATGTGGACTCTCCAATAATTGGTTGCCTTCTACTAGATGTTGCCGATTTTAAAGGTACTTAATAATAAAATTGACAGTGAATTATCATGTTCCAGTAAAAAGTGATGAGATTATTACTTCAAAATGATCAGTGGCAAAATATTCTTGAATATGCTTTTCTGAAAATTGTTTTTAACTGGTTGTCAATTATGAGACAATTACTGAAATGGCCAGCAAACTATCACAGACCCAATGTTTCTCTCTGTGCTGCATCCATGATAAGGTCCAGGAAGCTGAAAAAATAAGTACTTAAGGGACTTTTCTCATTTCACTGGACGGGGGGGGTTGCAGAAAACTTACCAAAGTGTAAATGCAGGGTGGACTTTGGAATGCTGGCATAAATGCGTGAATGTGCTAATAACAGTGGGATAGTAATAGGTAGCCTAGGCAGCAACATTCACATAACACCATGACACCATGCCACACCATACCCAGGAAGGTGCATAAAGTATTAGAAGGATATTGTAGCATGACAAGGAACTTGGGGGAGTTGAAGACTCCTGGTATACAGTTGTGGTCAGTCATGGAGGCATAAAAGTGGATTAAAAAATGAAATAAAAAAAATTTATTTCTGAAAAGTAAAAATGTAGCCTATTTGTAACTAGAAAGTCTTTCGCTCAATTATCCTTTTTTAATTTTGTAATACGTTGCCTCCTCCTAGCTGACATTAAATTAAACCATCTGATGGTCCACTTTCACAGTACCTGTCCTAGTCAGTTGCCTCCTCTCAATCCTCCTCTCAATGGACCTTTGTGAACTCTACCCCCTACCTTTAGCTCCTGGAATCCACGGTCATACCTTGACAGTAGCCACAAAGAGGAAAAGCTGTGAACTGGTCTAATCCAATGCAAGAGAGAAAGGAGGAGGGGCGGAAGACTAACTTTCCACCGTCTGCATGGGGCCTATAACCTCCAAAAAGAAGTCTGCAACATGCAAGCATTTTTATGCCTACTTATAGGACATCTACCATTTTTCTGTCTTTCACCTCAAAAACAGGTGTACTAGAACCAAACTGTCTTTTTTCTCCAGTATCCGGAAATGCAAGAGAGGGTGAAACTGTGGAAAATGTTTGAAAAGTAAAGCATTAGTTCTTTGTTACCACTTTTAATTATCTTACAGTTGCAGAAAGTCCATCTCTGCCACATAAGCCTGCATCAGAGTTGCAAGGAGAGTCTGACAATAAATTAAGATATTTGGACAGACCAAAAACATCAGATGTACAAGATGGCAGGATTAATGGCAAATAAAAAGTAGTCCTCTGCATTCACATATTTATTTATACTTCTGCAGAAATGAAAACAAGACATTACCTGGTATTTGGTTTCCCTCCATGTTGCAGAATAAGCTTTAAGCAGAGAATCCCATTTTCCGTCTCACTTCCTGATGCCAAATGTATTGCCGCTACTCCTTCTCCAAGGACATAGTTTGGATCTGCACCTCTCAAGAGCAAGTTTGCCACAGCTCTGTGCAATAATGTTCAAAAAAAGAAAACATGAAGTATTCAGAAATGAAGGTAATATATCAAACACAAAATGAAATTAAAACATTACAAATAGCTTACACATTGAATTTTGAATGCATCAGCTGTAACCTGCTTGACAAACTTCATTAAACATGTGGGGTATCGACAAATACATGCAATAGTCTTAATTATTACAATGTGCAAACTCATCAGACACACACACACACACACACACACACACCTCATGTAGCAGACATGTTTGTTTGTGTCTTTCGGCTTTTCCCGGTTAGGGGTCACCACAGTGGAACTCCAGTCCGCTAATGATTGGCCGTTGATTTTTACGTACCGGCTTGATTGGCCGTTGATTTTTACGTACCGGCTTGCCAGGCCTGACGCACAACCTTCAACGAAGGTACGCCCATTCACGCATGTCTCCACGCAGAAGACGCTCTAGCTGAGAATTGAACCAGACAGCATCTTACTGTGAGGCGACAACGCTACCGCAGCACCACCACCGTGGGTCTGGTGACTTTTACGATTATGAACAGTATCACTTGCAATGATGTATACAAGCCACAGGAAATGAGTTGCATAAAAGCCACAGGAAATGAGTGAGAGAGGGACACTGTGGGGGAAAATGCTTGAAAAACAGTTACAGCTTTTAGAAGAAAATCCTAAATCAGATTTGAAGCCAACAGAGATGCAAGGAAAGAGTCTGTTAAGAAATTAAAATATGATACTTGGACAAAATAAAACATAAGATGTACAAATGAATAGGATTAATTGAACAAGTAATTCAGTGAGGTAAACAGCACCACATGATACATTCATTCCCTCCTGCTTTTTAATACCACACTTACAAGTATTAAATAGAACAGTGACTGAAGGACAGCAAAATCATGTTTAAAGGACACTGCTGAATGATTTGTTCTGGCAAGCACACCGATAACAGTGAGATACAAACAAGCAAGCATATGTACACAAACCTTTCAAGAAGCAACAACTTTAAACATTAACCCCACTCCATATACCTCCAACTAGATGGAGCACTTGCAGTAAAACATACCACTGTATGGACAAACTAATTCAATAACACATTCCTCCAAAAGACAAAAGTCTACTACAGGAGAGACAAAGGCCCATCTATAAGAAATTATAAAATGAAATTTGTTTTAATAAAATGCAAGGAAAGTTTTCTTTTTTGGGCTAATTTCCCCTCTTTTTATTGTGGGAACACCAAACGGAGCTATGAAGCATTGGGACATTTTAGTTTATTCTAGAAATGTGACTTATGGTTCCAACTGTATTTTTTGTCATGGATTTTACATTGGTCACATGGGATCTATGAAAAAATTGCACTGTTTATAAGAAAACACATTGTAAGAACATTCACAACTTTGCAATAATTTTAAATGTCTTTATTTTATGTTTTCGACTGTGTAACAAGTGATTTGCTAGGAGGAGATTTTAACAATGAATTACGTTTGTTCTGTTCTTTTCCAGGACTAAGGGAGTACACGAATATTAAATCTGCTTTAAAAATATGTCCTCTAAAACACTAAGAATGTTTTTTTCCTACTTGCTTTTCTGGACTCATGTTTTTTTTTTATTTGGTTGGTTCTCACTAACCGGCCTGCTGACTAGTACTTAATGCAGACTATTCTTGTCAGTTTGAAGAAGTCCTAGTTTATTGAGGCAAAATAATTTACATGTTATTAGAACTTTTATCAAAAAAGCTGTTCTACTTTTACTCTAAGTGTTGCTTTTAAAATGTATTTCTGAAGTACTGTTTACCCAGAGGTGGATTTTTCTGTACATTCTATCCCACCAACTTGCCCATGTCATCAGATGGGGAACCACCCAAGAAGATGGTCTGGGGACTAGAAGGCCTCAGTAAGAATGAGTACGGACTTAGGAGTGTATTTTAGCCAGTTATGTTTAATCCCAATAAGCTCTAATATCTCCCTGAATTTAGGAACATCAGTCAATAAGGGCGGAGAACCAGCATCCTGATAGTCATCTATGGCTGTCACGGGAGACAATAGAGAGGTGTCAGTGTGTTTCCTGTTACACATAGCCTTGTGTCTTTGGCCTTGGAGAGATGGGGTTCAAGGAGTAGGAGGAAGCCTAGTGTCCAGGCTTAGGTATTCTGTCAAAAGTTTCCCTATTCTGGGCTGGAAAGGGGCATGAAAGAGGCAGCAAGGAACAGTCCCAAGTAGAGCCATGGTCTAAGTCACTGAGGGAAAAGCTGATGGAGGAGAGCATCCATCTTGTGCACCAGGACTGAGCAAACCCAAATGCTGAAATGACAGCTGTCAAACCAAGGAATGGTCAGCGATCAAGCCTTGAAATGTCTGCCTATCATTGCGATTGAAGGAACAGCAATGACACCTTAGTCTCAGACTGTTGCCAATGCATCTGCTGAAGTCAGTGCCCTTCATATCAAACAGAAAGAAAAGCATGGGGGTGGAATACTCAGCCCAGAAATTAAAGGACCCGAGTGACCCAAGAAAACTGACTTAAATGTTGACAATGGGACTGAGCCTGAGCAGGTTAAAGTAGAAGTAAATGATGCAGATGGCAAGGTCAACTCCAAGGCAAAAGAGGATATAACAAAATAAGGAAAGTTATTAACGGAAGCTGAACCAATATAATTTGTATGTATGAGGGAGGATGGTAATTGTTTCCCTTGAATGTTATTTGCATGGTAGACGAAAAAAGGCCAGCAATGTTAAACTGATTTGAGGTACGGCACCGAAACGAACAGGAAACTTTCTGAATTGTTAAGGAAGTATGGGAACTGGTGGTGCTGTCAGGGATACTTTTTCTAGTGTAAAAGACCAGATGTCTGTTCTGTTAGTGGAACATATGTTACAGGATTGTATTCTCTTAAGGTTGCAGGTTTTAATACCATTGTTCCCAGGAGAAATATGCAGGTTCTCCTATGAAATACCAACTTCCTGAAAAAGGGTGTAAAAATTATTTTTAGTTATTTTTTGCAAGGGGCAAGCCCCCTACCCCCTATACGCACTGATGCGAGTGCCCCAATTTACATATACCAACTCCAGGGTCGCACCTATTTGAAGAAGGGATAAATATCCCAAAACAAGTGAATTATTGCTGGTGTGGTTTCTAAGTGTGTGCCAGTAATGATTTCCCATGGGAAACAACATTCAGAATTATGCATAGTCTTTTTTCCTCTCTGTGCTACTGGCACTTCAGCAATTTCACTTTGAGCATATATAGGGAAATAAATAAATACATATATGATACATGATCTATATGATACATATAGTACAGGTAGTACTGATATTCAACAACCCTCTGTTAGGAGAAAGGAGTTTAGTCGAGGGCCTGGAACCAGTGGTTATACTAACCAGACCCCTTTCCCCATCAGCGATACCTACAAGAGAGGGAGATCCAGGTCAATGAGCCGAGGCCGCCAGAAATGCAAGGTCTCAGGGGGGCGAACAACAGGGCTCGACCCTCAAAAAAATGTGGCAACGTCTACCACTACATTAGTTTGGAATATCTCTAGTAGAATTTTAACAGTAGAAGAGGTCGAGGTTTTAAACAAAGGTTTATCCTTTATACCCTCCACCAAAAGTAATCTAACAGACATGGTGAAAGACCTCAGACTATTCTGCCGTAATGTTCAATTGAAATTGGATTTTGGGAGCCAACATGTCTATGATCAAGTCAGTTTTAGGAAGCCTAGTACATATGTACCTGTATTACATCCATCTTTGGAGGTTTTTGCTAAACTAGTACAGGAGGACCTACAGAAGTTAGATACCAATAATGGACAATGGAAATGGTTTGGGAATCTATCCCCCAGTCTGAGGATAGCATTGAATAGGATAAAGAATGATAAAACTATTGTGATTAGACCTGCAGACAAGAGGGGTTCAGTGGTAGTGATGGACAAAGTGAGATATGACAATAGTATGAACTTGATGCTACAGGACGATAGATTTTATTCTGTAAATCCTACTAGTGAAACAGAAAGGAGTATCACTAGTATTTCATGCACGTTGGAAGATTTATTTAAAAGCACAATCATTACTTTAGACATGTATCCATTTTTTCAGGTAGACCATCCCTTGATACCTATAAGTACATGGACTAACGAAGATCCATAAACATGCCACAGATCCCCCTGTGAGACCTATTGTAGCAGGAAGGGGTTGGGTGACAGAACCCCTCTCACTGTACTTAGAATACTGCCTCAGAGTAGTGGAGGAATATCCATACATCTTGAAGGACACGAAGCATTTCCTGCGGATGTTGTATGACCAAACTAGTGACATCAACAGTGATTTGAACATTAAATTGGCGACTCTGGATGTCCAGTCTTTGTTCACTGTAATACCCAATGAGGGGGAGTTGGGTGTATACATAGATGTCTGATGAATAAGACCTCTTATACTAGGAGTAAAATTGACTTGATTTGTGCTTATTTAGAGGTTGTCCTAGAAAATAACATCTTTCTTTTTGATAAGACAGCGTATCTCCAAAGGGATAGTGTGGCTACGGGCACATCATGTGCCAATAGCTACACCAACCTCGTGATGGCGGATTGGGAACAGAATAAACTGTTTCCTATAGCTGGTTTGCAACAACATGTAATGTTTTACATCCGTTTTGTGGATGACATTTTTTTTCCTTTAGACAGGTACGGTCTTTGAACTGTCAAGTTTTTTTTGAACAGATTAATTCTTTGACACCCTATTTAAAGTTTCACAATGGAGCAATCTGAAACTCGGGTTTCGTTTTTAGATGTTTATATTGAGAGGTTGGGTAATGGTTCCTTAAATACGGGAGTCTATAGAAAGTACTGTTACAGGAATTCACTTTTACATAGACATAGCATGCATCCTAGCTTTGTGTTTCAGAATGTCATCAGAGGACAGGCCATGCGTGCCTCAAGGTTAAATCCCACTCATGAGGGGTTTGAAGAGGAGTTATTGAGTTTAACAGATAGATTATTGAATAGATCATACAAAGCAGAAGAAGTGCATGAAGGTGTTGAATGTGTCAATTCACTTAGGGTGCAGCAGTTGTAGTCCTATTTCTCTGAGAGCTCAAGAAGCTGTACAAATACTTCAGATGATGGGAGAGAAGCAGCAGATGGTGGTACCTCACAGGAAGGTTCATGTATATCCGAGGTCAACCCTATAGTGAGTTTCACACAGGATATACGTGATATTAGAGATATCTTTATTACAAATTGGGGGGTACTCACAGTTGACCAAGATTTAAAGGAGGTAGTAGGGGATAGGCCCAAGTTTACTTATAAGAACAGGAAGAATTTGCATAGAATACCATGCTATCCTAAAACTTATGTCAGCCATACAGATGAGGCCTCCAGTTGGGGTACGAAACCATGCCACAGATGTCATTTCTGTGAATATATAGACAGTGAACCCCGATTTGTACATCCTGTGACACGTCAATGCTTTTTGCCTAGAGTAAAAGCTGATTGCCAGTCAGAACATTTAGTTTATTTAGCGAAATGCACATCTTGTATGGCGTTTTATGTCGGTAAGACTGACCGACGTCTTAGGGAGAGGATTAGACAGCATGTCTAATATACTCATTAGGACCATCAATAAGGCACTCTCCAAACATGTGATGGAGACATCAGATATACATAGTTTTAGGCACTACAGATCAATGCCCAGAGCCCTTTAGGAGGGGATATTAGAAATTATACAGAGACATGCGAGTTAGTTTGGATTATCAGGTTGAGGGCGGACCGTAAACCTGGCCTGAAAGATAAGATCCCCATTAAACCTTTATTAAAAGAATATAAGGCTGAAGATCAAATCCTAGTGTTGTGCATATTACAGCATTGGAACATGTGATATTGTTAGGACACAAACACACATTTTTTATGTATGATATATACTTTCTATGTATAATATATACATTCGAATCTATATTTGCACAGTTTTTTTTAACATATATCTCTAGATTTTACCATTGAGTTTGTTCTTTATATGAGGAATATATTTTTTAGTGTACAATATGATTTTTTTACATAAAATACCTTGTTTATGAGCTTATTCCTTGAGGATTTAAGATATGTACCTTTATTTTTTGTTATATGCCTTTAAGATTTGCAAAGGGAAGTGATGTCGTGATGTGGACTTTCAGGCATTTAAAAAGTGTGCCTTTTTTGTTTGTTTTGTATATGGCTTGATAAATTGGGTGAAAGTGCTTGCCTATTTTCTCAATAAATCTATTTACTCTTGGATTTTACCACAACTGTCCATCTCTGTCAGAATTTGTGGACTATTTGCTGCAGAGATGATTTTATGCTACAACTGGTTTACAGCCTTGTTTTACTCTCCTGTGGTTTATTTACTTAAATAAATAAACATGCAGATATTTGCAAGAAACAAACATACATTAGGATCATTAATATGCATTCAACAGTTGCTGGTGTCTACAGATAAAAACACATTTCGAGGTATTGTACCAATTTAAGACTTTGGATAGATAATTAGCTACCGCTGATCTCAACTTTGTTTCTTGGAAGACTTGCAAAGTATTATTATTTCTGCCAGAAATATTTGAACTTCTAGCCTCATCTGTCAATCCTTCTTATCTAATGTTCCACAGAAACATTTCCATGAGAACAAATCCTCCTTTTATGCCCAATGTTGTAGGAGAGGCCACCGATCTACCAGTATTCATCCCAAATTACTCTAACAGAGGGAAATATCTGCTGGACTTGATAGATTCTGACAGACAACTCACATTTTATGTAGACAGAACCAAATCACTTAGAAATTATTCTCAGGTAGTTGTTTTGTTTTAAAAAGAATGAGATCTAAAGTTTAAAAAATTAACTCTTCTGAAATGTCTCTAAAGTTGCACTAAATTCTGTTATAAAACAATAAATCTGTAATGACACTCACACCATCATGTAACAGAATCAGTAATGAAGTCCTACATGGCACAGCTGACTGCTAGAGGAATATCTTCCTGTTCTAAATAGGTAATTGTCCCCTATATTCAGCACAGATAAGACCTACTATTGAAATATAATGCCCCCTTTTCGATGAACCTCACAAGACAGAGAGAGACCCCAAGGTTCCTAACCAAGAATAGTTAGCAGGCTTAAAAACCCAAAATGACCAGAATAGAAAGGAAGCACTCTCTCTGTATTCAGTATCTTATATGTTATGACAGGAGATCTATGCCTGGTCTTTTATGCCATTAGGGACCCAATGGTCCTGGATCTCCTGTAGCTTCACAAATCAAATAGTCCAGCAAATACTAGAACCAGACATCAAAATCTTCACCAGCAGATGGAGAAACTTGGTAGAGAGACACATTACACAGCATCTTCCCCACCTCTAGAACAAACTGCTGCAAATATAGCAGTGTGATCCATTCTCTTCTCTCAAACAAGAAAAGAATAATCAGATGGGTACTCACAAATTCACCTTCAAACAAGAAAAGAACAATCGGATGAGTACTCACAAATTCACCTTCAAACAAGAAAAGAACAATCGGATGGGTACTCACAAATTCACCTTCAAACAAGAAAAGAATAATCGGATGGGTACTCACAAATTCACCTTCAAACAAGAAAAGAATAATCGGATGGGTACTCACAAATTCACCTTTAAACAAGAAGAATCGGATGGGTACTCACAAATTCACCTTCAAACAAGAAAAGAAGAATCGGATGGGTACTCACAAATTCACCTTCAAACAAGAAAAGAAGAATCGGATGGGTGCTCACAAATTCACCTTCAAACAAGAAAAGAATAATCAGATGGGTACTCACAAATTCATGTGACTGGCCTAGCAGTCCTCGAAAAGGTGGTATAGTCCAAGGGTAAGTCTTAACAAAACATAAACTTGCCATGCGTTTCCTATGTCTACATCTAGGGTCCACTCCATTAGAGCCACAGCTGCCTCAGACTTTAATAAATTTAATTTATTTTACATTTGTTGACCAGGAGAGTCTGACTGGATACATGTCCATTTTCAGCAGAAGCCCAGGAAGAAAAGCTCCACAGATTAATAACAATCAAGTATGAGATATATACATACCATGCAAATATTCATTGGTAAACACAAGATTACATACTTTTGAAGTTGAAAAATACAATAGTTACATAGAATGTACAGATTTTCCAGTTATAGCATTGCCTGAGAAACATAAATAAGGGGAAGTTGGGTGAGATGTTAGGGTTTATTTTGTGAGTAGACGAGTTTCTAGTTGGAATTTGTACACTTACGGACTGTTGGGGTGGGTATTAGCAGGTGAAACACCATACGGAGGAGTTACAATTCCTCATCAGGGGGTAGAAGTGAGAGGGAGCAGGATAATGGGGAAGAGAGTGAGTGAGATTTGGGAGGTCAACCTGGTGGGGAGCAGGAGCATATCCATGTGAGTTTGAGGTGTTCTTTTAGTAGCTTTTTGAATGTAACCATTGAGTTGGCTGAGGTAACGGCAGAAGGCAATGAGTTCCAAATTTTACCTATGTAGTTAGGAAAGAGGGAGTCAGCTGCTGTGTTATTGCTTTTGGTCACCTTGATTAGTCTCATCACTAGAGCGAAGTTGTCTGGGATTAGTTTGTAGTTTTATTAGGTTGGACAGTACTGTGGTTTTATCAGAAAGTAGAAGGAGTTTATGGGGGAAAAAAAAGGTGATGAATGAGAGGAGATTAGGGAATTCAAGCCAATTAAGTTGATTTAGTGAGTGAGAGTGGTGGGCATGGTAGGGGGTACTGGTAGCAAATTTGGCAATTTGATTTTAGCATATTTTAAGCTTGGCCATTTCAGTTTTGGGTAGGTTGGTGAAGATAGGTGCAGCATAGAATAGTGTCGAGAGGAGGCGAGTTTGAGCTATGGTTATTCCAGCAGGTTGGATTAAAAATGGTTTATTTTTATAAAGACTGCCCAGTTTTTTGTGGATGTTTTTAATGGTTTGATTTATATGTAGATCCAACTTGATGTTGTCAATGGTCACTCCTAGCAGTTTAGTATTAGTGTCTGGAAAGGTGATAGTCCCATCTCTGGACACACTATTAAAGGAGTTGGGCATTGTGGTGGATTTGTTTGGTTTGAATAGCAACAGTTTGGTCTTTTTGGGATCTAGTAATAGGTTTTTGTTAAGAAACCAGGTTTCGGTAGATTGGAAGGCTTTTTGGGTGACAGCAAGGAGTTTGACAAGATCATTGGCTAAGCAGATTAGCGTTGAGTCATCAGCATATTGTATAACAGTTGCATCTTGGCAGATGCTGTGGAGATCATTAATGAAAACGGAGAATAGAAGGGGTCCTAGAATAGACCCTTGTGGGACTCCTGTGGTAATAGGTAGCAGTGAGGATAGGTTGTTGTCCCATCAAACTGCTTATTGTCTTCTGTGTAGATAGTAATCATGCATTAGCCTGGTTCCAGAACTAAGGCCAAGATCAGTAAGGGAGTGGAGTAGATTAGGATGGTTGACCATATCGAAGGCTTTTGACAGATCCAAGAATATGGCAGATGTTTGCCTAAGTGTCTCTTTTTTGGTTGACGAGATTTGTGAAGGAGAGTAGAACTGTGGTAGTACTGTGGGCGGGGCAGAATCTGTGTTAGGTAAGAGATAGAAGTCGGTTATTAGTAGGTATGGCATAAGCTGGTGGTGTATGCATTTTTGCTAATGGGGGCAGGATGGCAATTGGGCGATAGTTGGCAAGGTCCATGGATGTTCCATCGTTGTATAGAGGGATAATGTAGGAGGTTTTCCAGTTTGGTGAGATGGTATTTTCAGACAGGGATCAGTCAAGTAGGATAGAGATTGGGTAGACAAGTTCATTAGAGGCAACTGAAGGTATTTTGCAGGGATGCCATCAGCTGCTAGGGCAGTAGGTTTAAGTTTGGTTAGTAATCTTTTGACATAGTTGGTGGGGATGGATTGGAATTGGAAGGTTGTTTTGGGTCTCACTACAGGTTTGGGGAAATTGGTGGTGGTGGTGGTAGTAGTGGGCTGTTGAACTGGTTTGGAGAGGTTTCTATGAAGCATTTGTTGAATCAATCGGGTATGTCTGTGATTTCGCCTGTGGAGGTCAGAGATTTATTTATTTATTTATTTTACATTTGTTAACCGGGGGTGTCTGACTGAGCCGAAAAGGCCCTTTTTCAGCAGAGGTCCGGGGAGAAAAGCTTCACAAAGAAAAATTACAGACACATTTAGTTATTTAGACATAATCAGTATACACACAAATTACAAGAGACATGTTTTTACAGTGGTATGCGGCACAAACAGTTACAGTGGAGAGAACAATCAAAAAAGATATTAATTTTAAAAATAAAGGTAAGTAATAGATTTGTGGTGTACAGCTGAACTTTGGAATGTAGGTAGAATACATACATAGTACACAGGCACAGTACATACATTGTAGGTTAGCCAGTGTTTGTGAGTAAGATTGAAAAACTATTATAAATTGCTCTAGATTTAGTATGCATATGTTATCCGCTTTCACTAGCCTGGGGAGCAATCATGGCACTGCCAACTTTGCTTGAGATGTTGCCTGATGAGGTCTTTAAAGGAGGCTTTGGATGATGTGTTTTGAATGCTAGTAGGGACAGAGTTCCATTTTTTAGCCACCAAACTACTATATAGTGCATCTCCAAAGCTATTGTAGCTGTTGGTGACTTCTAGTAGTAGTTTGCTTGATGATCTAAGAGGCCTTTTGGCTGAGTGATGTTGTACTAGGTTTTTGACGGCAGGACACTTATTGGGGACGTAATAGATAGAATGACAGAGGCAGAGCTGATTGTAGGTTAGGAGGTTGGGCAGTTCAGGCCAGTGGAGCTGTCTCAAAGCAGTACAGTGATGAGTTCTATATGAGCAATTTGCAGCAAACCGGGCAATTCTGTTATAGCAAGCTTCCATTTTGCTTAGTTCAGTTTTGTTGAGATTAGTCAGAATGGGAGATGCATAGAGTAGGGTGGATAGAAGTTGGGAGCGAGCAATGGCTGATCTTGTGTTGTTGGTAAGAAATGGTTTGATACGGTAGAGTGACCCCAGTTTGGCATGTACTTTTTAATAGTTAAGTTCAGATGACTATCAAATTTTAGGTGGGAGTCTATGGTTATTCCCAATAGCTTAGCCTGTGCCACTGGAGCAATTGGAGTAGCATTTGTGGAGTAGATAGTGAATTGACTGTTAGTGTTTTTGTTAGAACTGGTTATAATCATAAGCTGAGTTTTCTTTGGATTGAGGATAAGTTGGGCTTTGGTAAGGTAGTTTTCAACGCCAGAGAATGCTAGTTGAGTTGTTTGCAGGAGGGTGGGAATGTTTTGTGCAGCACAGATTAAGGTAGTGTCATCTGCATACTGAATTATAGATGCATGCTGTGTGGAGGTCATTTGTGAAGACTGTGAATAGTAGTGGTCCTAAGATAGAACCCTGTGGGACTCCTATAGTTATGGACAGCTGAGGAGAGAGAGAATTTTCCCATTTCACAGCTTGGTACCTGTCAGTTAAGTAGCTTTGGAACCAGGTAAGAGTGGAATTAGATAGATGATATTGGTTTAGTTTGTTTAGCAGGATTTGGTGTGAGACTGTGTCAAATGCTTTGGACATATCCAAAAAAAGAGTTGACACTTGCAGGCCTTCATTTTGAGACGGTTTACTGTGTCTGTGAAGCAGAGGAGAGCTGTAGTGGTACTATGGGCAGGTCTGAAACCATGCTGAGTAGGTGACAGGATGTTGCAGTCTAGGAGATAGTTTAGCATCTGGGTATGGATGCATTTTCTAGGATTTTGGCCAGGGGAGAGTAAAGCAATGGGTCTGTAGTTATTAAGTTCAGTGGAGGTCCCACCTTTATGTATGGGTGTAACATAGGATATTTTCCAGAGTTTGGGCACATAGTTTTCAACAATTGATCTGTTTATGAGAGTGGAGACTGGGATAGCAATAGCATCTGCTGTAAGTTTCAAGAAATAGCTGGGGAGTAGGTCGGCTGCTGTTGATGAGGTTTTTAGTTTGGAGAGCATGCTTTTGATTGAAGTGGTGGAAACTGTTTTGAGGGTAAAGCTAGTATTAGAGTTATTTGTGTTGGGGGGGGATAGTGAGGAAGGAACTGTCCTGTGATACTAAGGATAGAATTGAGTTCACAAAGTGGGAGTTGAATTGTGTTTCGATGGGAACTTTAGTGTCAGGGGTGGTTGGTTTGGGGTAGCCTTTTGGGTGGATTTTAGTAGCTGGTTTACATTTTGCCAAAATTTTTGCGGGTTGTGTTGGTATTTAGTTTGTAATGTTGTGTAGTAGGATATTTTGTCCAGCCTAATGCATTTTTTGCACGGTTGCGCAGTTCTTGGTACTTAGTTAGGCTTTGTGTTTCTTTGTTTTTGATAGTAACACCAGGCAGTGTCTCTGGACCTGAGGATTTGTTTGGTTTCTTTACTGAGCCAGGGGTTTGTAGAGGTTCTAACCTTGATTTTGCGCAATGGAGCGACAGTGTCTAGGTGTTGTAGAAATGTTTTGTTGAAATATGCTACAGCCTGGTCAAGTGGGAGGGTTTTAGGGGGGGTCCAGTCACAGTTACACAGTAAAGTGTTGAGGACCCCAGGAGAGAATTTTTTTGTGTTTCTAGTGGATATATAGTTAGTGGTTTTGCATATGCTTGTTCTACTACGTATAAAGTATATTATGTTGTGGTCACTTAAGGTGTCTGGGAGACTGCCTGTGTGAGGGTACAATGTGGGGTTGCTAGCTAGGACCCAGTCAAGGATGAATTCCCTTTTAGATTTTTTATCACACCTAGTTGGAATTTGGACTAGCTGCTGGTAGCCATGGAGATTTATTAGATTATTTGGTGGTTCTGATATACAGGTGAACCAATCTAGGTTGAAGTCCCCCAGAATAAGGGTTTCTTGTGAGTATGTGGAAGAACACCAGGATAAGAAGTCTTCAAGGCTAGCAGGTGTATTACCAGGTGGAATATAGATCACAGTTGTGGTGATGACCTTACCAGTTGAAGTTGTGAGATAAGTATGTCCCAATTATTGGGGGAGGGGTAGGAGTTTGGTAATTGACGGACAGTTAAGTTGGACTTGTAGAGTAAGGCAGTTCCACCCCTTTATGAAGTGGTCTGTCTTGTCTAATGATATTGTAGCCAGTAGGAGAACTTCTGAGTTAGCTATGTTTTTATTTAGCCAGGTTTCTGTTAAAGCAACTATGTCTGGGGAGTAGTGTGCTATTGTGGCCTGGAGTTCAGGTATTTTATTTTTGATACTTCTAATATTAATATTTAGCATTAAAAGATGGTTGGTTTTGCTGCTGTTGTTGATTTGCCCAGGGATGAAGAAAGTGGGGGTGTTATGTTCTGACATTTGTGTTTGAGCAGTTTGTGTTGGACAGGATGGATTTGGGCCTGGGTTGGGGTGGATATCCCCACTTATGGTGAGCCTGGAGTTAAAATGGTTATACAGATGTTGGAGTTTGGTGAGGAGTGTGAGAAAGTATTGTGTTTTTGGAGTAGGAATGAGAGCATATGTGTTTAGTTCTGAATTGGTCCGTTATGTAGTTCTTGAATAAGTGTGGGCAGATATTATTATAATGTGTGGTGTCTGTGTATGAGAGTGCATAATGCAGTGTTGTGCTACTAAGTTTAGGGATATTGCTAGAGTGATAACTTGTGGTGTTGTAAAGAATTATGAGAAGACAGACTAGATTTAGTTGTGTGATAGTCATGGTTATAAAGTTTATGTTGTTTCTAGGTGGGGGGGGTCTGAATAGGAATTATAGGGTTGCACTATATGTGGATGGGGAAGTAGTGTGGGTGATGCAAAAAATGCCTAGTGGGAAAGAGTGATTGGGAGTATTTTGTGTGGAGCAAGTTGGTGTGGTTTAATGTGATATGACTTGAGGAGCTGTGATTGGTGGAGGTGATGTGAGGGTGAGCTGTAGGTGTGGCTATGATTACTATAAATGTAGAGGTAGTGGGGGTGGGAGGGAATAGGGGGCAGGGCAGGGGAGCAGAGAGAGCCCGTGTTAGCGAGGGCGAACTGAGCAGGGCAGAGCCAGAGCCAACCAAGGCAAGAGAAAAAAAATAAGTATTACTTTACAAATCTGAACACTTTTAAAACAAATTCCTGAGGTCTAATGGCTTATCGGCTAGCAGAATGTAATTGCTGAAAGCACTTGTGTCCTGGTGGGAGACTAGAAATTTAAAGATGGATCCATGCTCAGCAGGATTCTAATATAGACTTTGTATTGGGGGAGGGAGATAGCACAAGGGGTGTAAACCAGGTGGAATGCAAAGAAACCAGAGAGGCAATCAGTGGAAATCAGTGAAGGCCTCAGAGAGGGTAAGTAATCATTCAAACTACCTGTAAAGTGAAGGAGAGAAGAGACAGGAAAGGTTATTAAGGTTGGGAGTGTGTCTTTACATTGACTTGCTGATTAGTAACCAGTTTGTGCACAGATTAGAGTAGGGAGATACATTAGCAATGATAGAGATGCAAATAAGCAGGTGATCCTCCAAGTGATACAAACTAAGGCAGAAAGAACTGAGAGGGCTGCTTGATGGTTAATTTAATTTAGTCACAGGGATGTGAATTACATATATACTGTCTATTGGACAGTTAGGATTACTGTACTATCGGGGGGGGCACAAGGCTACAACAGTCAGTTTTATTAGCAAGCTGAGAACTACTAAGAAATACTGCTAATGTAATAGCTTCACTCTCATAAAACATACAAGTAGAATGCCTGGGTGGACTGACCCTGCTCTTGAGGCTCAAAATGTATATCCTTGTTTAGTTTGCAATACTGATTCCTTCTTACACTGTATAGATGGAGTGGTAGCCGCAGACTGCAGATTTGCTTGAGTGTGCTCCTGCTCTTGAGGCTCAAAACGTATATCCTTGTTTAGTTTGCAATACTGATTCCTTCTTACACTGTATAGATGGAGTGGTAGCCACAGACTGCAGATTTGCTTGAGTGTGCTACTGTATAGATGGAGTGGTAGCCGCAGACTGCAGATTTGCTTGAGTGTGCTCGGCTAGCAGAATGTAATTGCTGAAAGCACTTGTGTCCTGGTGGGAGACTAGAAATTTAAAGATGAGGTGGAGGGTTTGCTAGGGTGTAGCAGTTTGTTTATTCCTGCCCAGAAAATTTTGGGGTTGCTTTGATGCCTGTTTTGCAATTGTAGGAAATAAATTTTCATCATACAGGAGAATAGTTTTTTTAGTTTCGTTTCTAAGTTTTTGGAATTGTTCTCTAGTTGCTGGGGTTTTTGTGTCTCTCTAATGATGCCAGGCTCTATTCCTTTGTGCTATCTTATTTTTAGTCTCTCTGGTGATCCAGGAGGCTGTTTTCATTTTGTGTTTTGAGGTACTGGGTGGGGGGAGTGAGTATTTAAGATTTTTAGGAAAGTGTTACCGAATTGGATTACTGCTTCTTCTAGGGGTAATTATTTTAGTATGCTCCAGTTATGGTGTTTTAGTTTGAGTTTGAATTTGTTTGGGTCGAAGTTATTTTTGTTCCGGGTAGTTTGAAATAAGGGGGTAGAGTTGGCATGGGTTTTGTATTTTAGTAAGATGGTTTGGTGGTCACTAAGGGTGTCCGGAGGGACTCCTTCTTGGAATGGAGTACTGGTCTTATTTGTCAAGATCCAGTCTAGGAGACTTTCTTTGGTTTTAGCGTTTCCTAGCCTAGTGCTAGATTGGATGACTTGAGAGAAGCTGTAGAGATTAATATGGCTGGTGGGGTTAGTATGTGAGCATGTGTTCCAGTCAATATTAAAGTCACCTAGGATGATGGTCTTTACTTGTGCAGTGGCCATGTTGGTATCACTAACTATTTCTGCAAGACACTAGAAGTTGGATGTGATCTCTTGGTCCAGGTTTTGTTTTGGTGCCACTATTACCTGGGGGCTTTCTTTTACGAGGATTTATCTAAGCCGTTAGCTTGAGATTCTGCCCTAGAAGTAATAAATATGGCACTCCAATTTCAGATATGAAAGTTGCATATTTACCATAATGCTAGACCTGGAATGCCAGTTACATCCTTATTATGATTCCTCTCCTTAATTCCCTCAGTGTTCATAAGCTCCTATGTTACATTGGGTCAGAGACTTGTAAAAGTGTACTTAGCACAGAAGCACTATGGGTAAAGGGGAAGAGCAAAGTAGCCTAGAAAGTTCTCAGTGCCGAACAACAAGTCTTAACATTCCTATATCCACAGATAATGAGAATGGAATTCTAATCCCAGATCAGAACAAAGTTAAATTCCATTTGGACAGGATTATTAGAAGAGGATGTTTTGGAAGTTTGATGCATAGAATACATATGAAAGAAACAGTTTAGAACAGATACAAAACTGGAGATAAAGGAAAAAGGAGAAATCTATATTTTAAAATTATAGGTACTGTATGTAGAACAAGCTTAAATTCCAGGTGGACAACGGTGGTATAGAAGGATGTGGAACAAGCTTAAATTCCAGGTGGACAACGGTGGTATAGAAGGATGTTCTGGAAGGCGGATTAAATTTGAAGGAACTTTAGAACTGGTACAGAACTAGAGATAAAAGAAAAGAATGTATGAGAACTGGTCTGGGGAAATAAGAACACTGTAGGAAACGTAGAAAGCGGAAACTGAATTTGATATTTTTAGTTCAAATAAATGTTTGTCTGTACAGATTTTAGGTATTTGGTGTACATGTCACAGTTGGGAGATCTACTTGGAAAGAGGAATGCAGTACAGGACAGAAGGAATTGGATAAAATCCCACAAAATAGAAGTCGTTTTTGTATGTGGAGAGTACAACTTTATTTCTCTTAAGGGACATTTAGGAAAATGGACAACTAGTTTTCTGAAATTAAGATGCACTTAAGATTTTTTTTTTCAAATTTAGATGAAAAATTACAATAACTTATTTGTGAAGTCACCTTGAAGAATTTTGTTTATGGCTTTTATGACTAAGGAAATGGACTGCATAAACATGGGTACATCCTTATTCACATATTTCATTATCCTGTACTTTCAAATTTAAACTGGAATAGGTTTAAATTGATCAATTTCAATTCCCCAATTTGAACCTTGTTGACTGCTATTATTCATTGGAAATTACTGGCAGGGTGTGTGGTTTCTGTATGCACATAGGCAGAGACTGTGTACAAGCTTTTGTATTTTCAGCATTGTTAAATATATTATAACTCCACAGTTATTTATGTAAGGGGATATGGAGTGAAGCCCCACACATGGGGTGTGCAGGATAGCTTGCCCTTGCAAGAAATGCTTTTCTGAAGCTTAGGATCAAGCTGAAACTCTGACCAGTTTATCTCACTTAGGTTGAAGCATCAGATAGCTTAGTTTCAGGGAACAGAGGGGAAGCTTTCTATTTTTGTGGAAGGTGTGTTGCGATATTATATACTAATGGTGGAGCTGGAGGTGACAGCAGTAACCACTCCATCCAATTTGCACACCTTTGGGTCAGGAGTTGAACTGGTAGGATTGAAGATGTGCACGTGACAATTTTGTTTGGGTACTGCTGCCAAAAAGGAAGCAAAATAAGCCTACCAAATAATACATTTTAAAATGTTAAAACCTGTTTAAAAAGTATTTTTCCACGACTCAGCTACCACTCACCAGGACTCCCCCATTGCAATGTTTGAAACATTTTATTTCTTATTTCAGTGTCATAATTTGTTTGAACAGGGTGATGATCAAGCAATATTATCACAAAAGCAATTTAATAGAATGTTAAAAACCATCAAGTGTGTTTTTGCACATGTCAATGAGCTGTCACTGCAACTCCTCATGATTTTACTTACAATACAGAATTTAGAGCATTTTATTAAGCAATTTAAAAAGCTGTCTCATTGAATGAGCCGGGGGGTGGGGTGGGGAGTAATAGGAGACAGCAGTTCCCCATAAATGGTTTAAACATCTCTAGTAAACTTACCATACACTTTCAATTTGGATGCTACTGTGGGGGTTTTGATTATATGTTAAATATATGTTATGCAATAAATCTCTGCATTCACTTTTCTGGATGGTCAGAGTCATGGCTCCTGCATCGTGTAGCTATTCTTTGTTTAGTTAAAAATTAAATTATAAATACTGTAAGTAAATGTTATTATGTATGCATTCACAGTTCTGTGTGGTTACAGCCAGTGATTTTTAAAATTATGTTTAAATTATTTTTGTGCGAGACAGCGTAACATATAAACTGAACTAACATTAAGCGTACATTCACTGGAAGGAGGTCAGAGCAGAGTGAGAACTGACAATGCAAATCCTAAGAGACACTGTTGTAAACTGTCACCCAGGGTGGGACAATGAATGCAAGCTCTGCCAAACTGTACTTGGAGATGGAAAGGTGATCAAGTCCACTGAAAGGGCATTTGATGAAGTCGGTCAGCTCAGAAAACTGGAACATTTAACATCTCACCCAAGGGAGGGGTCACATCAGGAGAGCAGCACTACATATACCCCTTCCCCAGCTGTGGCAGTGCAAGAAAGTAAATCGATGCATCTAATGTGATAACATCCACAGCGTTCGATCTTTCTAGCATCAAAAGGTAAGCGTGTGACATGCTAAACTGCTAATACTGCAACTACATGGACACAGATAGTATAGTACAAGGAAGTAGGTAGGATTCCATGTCACAAACAGTTGCCAAGGTTGTAAAAAGGTGGCAACCCAAAACAGAAAGATAAAAAAATTATAGGTTTGTATGAGCAGTGCTACGAGAAGAGGTTAAGTGCCTTAATATGCACACCAGAGGGTAAAAAAGAAATGGGGATGAGAAGGGAAACGAGGCTTAAAATAAAAGGTTAGAATATTTATTTATTGACATTTGATGATAGGGTAGGCACCAGTTTTTTCAACAGAAGCCCAGGAGAAAAGTTTTAAGAACAATAATTTTACAATTTTCAAAACCAATACAAAAACATCTACAGTTTAATTATACAAAATTAAACATAATGTGAAGACATTGGTTAAGAATAAATACAAAATTATTTAACAATGATTTAATATTTAGAGAAATTAAAAGTAAGTTTGTATAATATAAACAGAAAATGCAATATGAAAGGAGATAAAAAAATAAGGTATGGCATATTTAGAGAGTCACGGGACAGAAATATATTTAAGTAAGGGAGTGAAGAAGGGAGGGTAAGGAGTTATGAGGTATGAATAGGCACTTGTCATACTTAGGGTTTTAGTTTATCCTGAGGTTGAGCAAGACCAGACATATTTTGACTAGGAAGTCGCTTTCTTTAAAAGGACTGGAGGGAGGGTACTGACTTGATGGATACAGATAAGGAGTTCCAGGCCTTAGCAGCATGGTACAAGTCCAGGCTATGCCCAGAAGATTTTATAGGTTTGTAGACAGACAAGAGTTTTTGGTCACTGGATCATAATGACTAAATTGGAACATAGTTGTGCAGAATGGTATTTAGTGCTGGTCAAGCAGATGGATGCTGGATAATTTTATAAGTGGTAAGAAGCTGTGAATATGTTAGTTGATGAGGTAAGTTCTAACCAGTTTAAGATTTTTAGTGATACAAGTGGTGGGTTCTAAAAGGGTTATTTGCTGCAAATTTAGCCACTTTCTTAAAGCATTGTTCATGTTTTGATTTGTGTGATGTCTGGAGGTTAGTAAGAATGGGAACACCATGAAGTAGTGATGGGAAGAATTATGTAGTGGCAAGTGTAATTGTAGTTGCATTGGTGGGAAATATTTTGGCTCTATAAAGCAATCCTTGTTTTTGATGAGTTTTTTTATGCAATTTTGTATATCCAGGTTGAAAGACCATCATCCAATACCATCCCTAATAATTTGCTAGGAGATGCGACTTCTCTCAATGATAAAAAGAAAAAAAAAATTAAATCAATGATTGTAACAAGAAAGGGGTTTGGGAAAAGAAGTAGACGTTTTTTATGGATTGGGTATGATTTGTGAGTTACAAAGCTATGCTTCATGGAATGTTAAAGCTTCCAGGAGTAATTTTTTGGAGATGTGTCAAGTTGTCTGATATGCATACAGGTGTGGAGTCATTTGTGTATTGTATAAAAAGGAGGAGACTAGTTTTCTGTCGTCTCTAGCTTTATTGACAGTGTCTAGAAAAATTATTAGTCCAGTGTTAGTACTATGGGAAGGGTGGAAGCCATGTTGTGCAGGGGATAGGGGTTCTTTCTGCAGGAGATTGTATACCAATTGGTTTTGAATACATTTTTCTAAGTATTTTGGAGAGGGGGGAATAAGGCTGCTATAGGTCTAAAGCTAGTGATGTCTGTTGAATTTACTTGTTAGTGTAGAGGGATAACGTGTGATTTTTTCCCCAAAGAGAGGGAACTCAAGATTCCTGAACTGTATAAATATGTTACTATTTATAAAGGATTGACACAGGACAGGCAATGCTATTGTCTAGTATTTTAAGGTACATGCTTGGAAGGTCATCAGCTGAAGCAGAGCAAGGTTCTGAGTTTGCTTAAAAGTAGTGTTATACAGGATGTGGGGGCAGGTTTGAAGGTAAAAGTGGATGTGGTGATGTGGCGATATGGTGGAAGTTAGCAAAGTATATACCTTTGACTCTATATGGCTGTTGGGCAGGGTTGGGATTACATGTTGGGAACTCCTTGGTTAAGGACCCAAACTTATCTATGAAATTGAATTCCATTGCATTTTTGAATGTTTTGAGTTATTGGAAGAAGGGTTAGGTTTGAATTTTTGGCCGGGATGTAAGATTTATTTTATGGTTGACCAGAATTTTATAGGGTTACGTTTACTATTGTTCTGAAAGTTATACCGTATTTTTTTGTCTTTATGTATTCATTTTTTAGTGTGGTTGTGGAGCATTCTGAAGTTTGAGATACTATGGTGTTTTATATTTTTGCCATTTTGTTCCCACACTTTTTCTCTATCATGTATTACCAGTCTACTCTTTTTGAAAAGCCAGATTTCATTATTTGTTTTTAGTCTCTTCCTTTAAGGGGATGCAAGGTTATTTAGGAAAGTTCCATTGAACTCATTTACAGCTTCATCAAAGGGGACGATGTTTAGATGTTCCAGTTAACAGATGATAGGGTCTGTTTGTCTTTTCGGCTTTTCCCGGTTAGGGGTCGCCACAGCGTAACTCCAGTCCGCTAATGATTGGCAGCAGATTTTTATGGTGCTGAGTTGCCAGCCCGACGCTCAACCTTCAGCGAAGGCACACCCATTCACGCATGTCTTTCGAACGCCACTCTACCACGGGGAGGACATGCAGACTCCACACAGAAGGCTCTTCAGCCGAGAATCGAACAGGAGAACCTCTTGCTGTGAGGTAACAACGCTACCGTTGCACCACCGCGGCTACTAATAGAGGATAGGGCAGTAATGAATATTTCTCGGTTAAATTTGGACAGGTTGTGTGATGTTTTATAAACATGCTGTTAAGTGTGAGATGCCCGGTTGCATAGATTGGGAAATGATCACGGAGAAATCTGACATTGTACCTGTGATGGTGAATTTCTTAGGGTCCAATACCAGCATTGAGTCTAATAAGGAATTTGTTGTCTTGTTAAAATGTGTGGGCTTATTAAATTACAGTAGAGTGTTGATTATCCAAACTAATTGGGACCAAGGGTAGTTTGGATAATCACACAAACAAACATACGTTGAACTGGATAATTCTAAAATCTTGTTTTTTCTGCACTCAGAGAATACACTTTTCAACCATCATTCAGCAAGTTCAGTGGACAATAAAGAATATTTGTCAAATACAAGCAGGCTACAAGTTCAAAAAACATGCACAAGCTAATACGTGTAACATTTACATATTCAGACTATATGAATTTTCCTGCCCAAAAACTTTAGAAGACTGAATTCGGATTACTGACATTTCAGATAATCGACTCTATTGTAGTTGCATGACACAGTACAAGTTCAAGCTAGATGTAGTGGAACATGACGTAATGTCCATCCAATTGATATTGTCCTCATCTTGTAGTACTTTTTCGTGTGGAATTGTTACAGACGTCCACTGTAGCAGATCTTCCAGTGTAGCTGTAATGTCAGCAGAAGGGATGTAAAAGGACAATAACACATTTATTTTCAGGAAAGTAATTAGAAGCCTTGTTGAACTGAATTTTGGTACTGGTTTGTTGTAGAGGGAAATGTGGTATATGGGAACTGTTACAGCAATACCACCACCCTTCCTCTTTATACGGTCATTACAGGTGAGAATAAAGCTGGGGGTACAATTTCAGAGCTGTTTAAGCTGGATTTGAACTAAGTTTCAGTTATAATGAGAATATCAAGCTTGTGTTAGATGATCTAAAAACTGTAGTTTGGTAGTTTTAATTCTTATATTTCTAATACTTAAGTCCGCAAAAGTTAGATTACCATGGAGGGGGTAGACTGCTGTGGGGTTAAGGTAGTGTGTGGAAGGGAATCGTCTTGATGTTGGTTGTGATATGTGGGGCCAGTATTGGGGTGACCGTCTCCTCCTTGGAGGATTATAGTATATTGGAGTATTATGGATGCTTGTTTATTTGAAGAGTACTTTTCGACTAACTCCAGGTCAACTCAAATCAAAATAAAATTATCAGTCAATATTTGGGGTAAACAGAGACCAGCTTGCATACTGATTAAGGTCTTTTCCTCTTATGCACAAAGTACAAGGTCCGATACTAGCCTCTGACCAATGCCTGTTTAAAGCTGGCATGTGGGGTTTCTCTTGCCTCCAAAAACATTCTGTGTCCATCTCAAACTCACCTAAGAATAAAGCTGTGAGCAGCAGCACAGACTCTAGATGGTGCCCTATAAAGGGAAAGTTGCATAAACCAACCAATTTGGGCATCTACTGTGGTGTGCAGTATCCTCCAGATGCAAGAACACCGATCACAGACCATGTCCCATAGCAGGGCTAGCTACTCAATGATGTAAAAATATGGCTCTATTTGATCTGGTCATGTTGACTAACATGCAGGAAAGCAGAAGACAATCTGGTGAAGAAGATTTGGGACGGACAGTCGAAAGGTAAGAGGAAATGAGGAAAGAGGTGGATGGATTGTGTGAGAGAACACCTACTACAGTCAGGCATGAGTGTCAAAGAAGATACAAGAGTGGCATTGACTAGGGAGAGATGATGACAAGTGACATGACACTCCATCCCCACGTAGAAGGAAAATGGAAAAAGAAGGCTCGATGATGATTTGGAGTAAAGGTGAGGGACATCATTAAATAGGTTTGGTGCGATGTGTGGAGATCTTAGGGAGGAAGTATGGACAGGCGATTGAGACAGAGCTGGAGAGATGGTGAGAGCTATTATTGCTTCATGGTAGGATGAGAGATGGTCCAGTAAGAGGAGAATGATTGTGGATAAGCTGAACAGTAGCATGATTAAGTGAAGGGATCTGTATTTTAATGAGGACAGGTAGTGAGAAGTAGGAAGCAAGAAGTTGCAGGGTTGTAGGAAACTAGTTTAAGACACAGACTTTGGGAAATATATGACACTACTTAAAAAAAACAATCACGTGCAGAACATTCTTAGAGAAGATGGAATTCATACATGTGTAATACATGACTGAGGTAGTGGCTATGAATGAGGGTAGGGATTAATGTCACATCTACTCTGCAGCTGTGTAATACATGACTGAGGTAGTGGCCATGAATGAGGGTAGGGATTAATGTCACATCTACTCTGCAGCTGTGTAATACATGACTGAGGTAGTGGCCATGAATGAGGGTAGGGAATAATGTCACATCTACTCTGCAGCTGTGTAATACATGACTGAGGTAGTGGCCATGAATGAGGGTAGGGATTAATGTCACATCTAGTCTGCAGCTGTGTAATACATGACTGAGGTAGTGGCTATGAATGAGGGTAGGGATTAATGTCACATCTACTCTGCAGCTGTGTAATACATGACTGAGGTAGTGGCCATGAATGAGGGTAGGGATTAATGTCACATCTACTCTGCAGCTGTGTAATACATGACTGAGGTAGTGGCTATGAATGAGGGTAGGATTAATGTCACATCTACTCTGCAGCTGTGTAATACATGACTGAGGTAGTGGCTATGAATGAGGGTAGGGATTAATGTCACATCTACTCTGCAGCTGTGTAATACATGACTGAGGTAGTGGCTATGAATGAGGGTAGGGATTAATGTCACATCTACTCTGCAGCTGTGTAATACATGACTGAGGTAGTGGCCATGAATGAGGGTAGGGATTAATGTCACATCTACTCTGCAGCTGTGTAATACATGACCGAGGTAGTGGCCATGAATGAGGGTAGGAATTAATGTCACATCTACTCTGCAGCTGTGTAATACATGACTGAGGTAGTGGCCATGAATGAGGGTAGGGATTAATGTCACATCTACTCTGCAGCTGTGGTTAGAGATGGAATCAAGTAGAATGCAAAAGTATAAATATCGTACCTGCATTTGTTTTAATTATTCATTAGCTACAAAGCAAGTCATCATCACTGGAATACAGCTCATTCTATAGGGATCTTTTTGCAAATTTCTTTTAAACTACTACAAACAGTTCCTTGTTCTTGTGACTTTCTCTCAACTCTGACTATGACCCATGTGGGGACAGCTACTTAGCAAGTATGTGGAAACCAAGTACAGACAGTACTGTAGTCTCCATCAGAAAGTTAAACAGTTTCTTTCTGTGAGCATGCATAACACATAGGAAGTAAACTTCACTTGCAAAATATTGCAGAAATCTTTTCTTCTGAGATAAACACTTGTAAAACAGTGACATATTCTCACATTTTAAGACTGCACCTCTAATATGATCAGAGACATTTTAAAAGAATGTAGCACTGCAGTTTTGGTTAATACCGACTCAACAATATTTTATATTTAAGAAGCTATCCTACCTTACCTCAAGAAAATAACTTCCACATAAGCAATTTTCTTTAATCATACAAGCCCTCAATCTGCTCATACTGCACCCCTCCCAGACATTTAGCCTGAACCACAAAAAAAGACACTATTCTATCTTAGCACAAGTCTGAGCATGCATACTCCCAAGACCTTGCCTTAAGGAAGGGGTCCAATTGCTCTCCATATTTTACTCCCCATCAAAAACAATACCATCACAAGATGTCACATCACCAGCCTCCACTGAAAAGGCTGATTAAGAGTGGTACTGCAGCTACAGTCTTGAGAGGGACAAACACCAACACTGTCACAAATTGAAAGATTACACTTTAGTCACATGTATATACCAGAGGAAATGAAGGTAGAGCTCCTAGACCCACTACGGCCTATCAAAGTTCATTACCACCATCTCCCACAAAAGTGAGTCTGTAAATAAAATAGTTTGGAAAGTGAAAAATCTAAAAGGAAAATGACAACAAAAAGCCTATATTGGTGACCAGAAGAAATAAAAAAAAAATTTGACCAATGTTACAATTTCTTTTTTTTTTTGTGGGGAGGGGGCAAGTCCTACACTTCTTTAGAGGCACAGCCACTAGAATAGTCCCATGGGGGAGGATGAAGTCAGTGGCCAATGCCTACTTATCCATTCTATGGAGAGGGAAGCAGCCTGGCTCCCATCTATAAGACTATATATGCATAGCCTGGCTCCCATCTATAAGACTATATATGCATAGCCACAGAAGTGTGGGCCTGTGTGGCTCTTGCATTCAGCAGTGCACCACGCTAGTATGGGGTTAGTATGTGTGGTGTACAAAGATGAGCACCAACTGTGGAAGGATTTTAATTGTTGATAACGATGCACCATCACAGATAAGTCGTCCTAAACATCTGATACACCGCCCAATGGAAGAAATAGGCTTTTAGGGCTCTCACCTTAACTAAAGAACAAATGGGCCTGGCTCTTATCTCTCGCAAGGTAAGAAATGTGTCACCTGCATCACAACAAGAGATAGATCTTAAGTGAAATGAGGACAGGGGGAGAATGTTAAAAAAAAGGTCATAGCCATGTGGAAAAAAGGGCAAAAAATAACCCAAAAAAAAAATTGCTGTATCACTACCATGTTTGTTTTGCCTCCCCTACCCCTCACTCTGCCAAATGTACGTCCCTCTTGGATGACTTGGGAGAAAGCCCACCAGCCCACCCATTCCCCTCGAGAACGGGACTTGAAAGCATCCGGTCATACTATAATTCTTGGCAAGTTCAGTTTGTTTTGCTTTAATTTCCCTATCCTCCCTCTATGGCAAGCCCCCCATGCACTTTATATAGACCAGTTCAGAGATCTCAACAGTGGAAGAAAGGAGACTCTCCCTTTCCCATTGAATGTCAATCTGAAAACACTTTCAATCAAAAGCGAGTAGTAAAATACATTTTAATACTTAAACTACATATAAAACTACATATAAAACAGGCATACATTTTGCATGTAAATCAGCACTTTTTTCTATTTAATCTTATAGGACCCATGGGTCTAACCTCCAGCCTTTGTCAGTCCATTTATTCTTTATCATGCATATTATGTGACATGGTAGCTGTTCTCTCAACCCCAGAGGAGAGCTGAGCTGCCTTGCAGTGTCTACTCACTGGTTCAGCCAGCAAGGAAGAGTAGTGATGAAGAAAAGTGATGCATCTGAAACTATGACATAAAAAGGAACGACGTTAGGCACTTTTTCACCTTATCTGACCGGGCACTGCATGTGGTAGGGAAGTTACGATGTGTGCGTGCTCCTACACGAGTCTGCATGAACCCTGTACATGGCTCCTCAACTAGAATGCAATGCAGAGAGATCTGAGGAAGTCTTTATTGTGACGAAAACACATTTAAAGTTGTGAGCATTTATGTGCATGTCTGCCATTTATCGTGTTTACTGTGGATTTATTAAAAGGATTTTACTCTACAGCTTGGCGTTTCCTTCCAAGGTGCTCTTTTTTACCAGTATTTGTAGTCATTTGGGTTCGAGTACTGTATTTCCCGTTTTTACTTGTTTTATAATGTACTCTACCCAATTAAGAATGGTCTCCATTCTCTACCAGCAGCAAACCTGCATTGAGGTTCATTAGCCACCCCAGGTGTTGACAGAGAAATGCTGGCAACTGACTGCTCACTTCTACCTCCCCTAAGTGACCACTCTGTGACCTAGGATAGTATTAGAATCTGGACATTTGGTGATGCTAGTGGACTACCAACATGCAAATTATTACTGTGCTTTTGGAAAAAGTTACCAGGACAGCAGAGTCAGAGTCATCAAAGGAAGTATTCACATCCCTATGTACTTCACAGTACAACATGTAGTAAACGACATTTTAAAGTGACAGACATATAAAAAAAACATGTGCAGGACTCAAACGGAACATTAAAACAAAATATAATTTCATCAAAACAGATTTCAGCTCAAAATACCATTTGCAGTACCCAAGGTTTTCTTATCTTGGGAAAAAAAAAAAAATCATCCCCAGGCTGTACATAGCCTACCTTTGCAAGACAGAAATGACACAGGTGGTATGTCCTGCGATAACACAAACACTTCAAATATGTGCAAGTCACTCGCACTGGTTTCATCATTTTTTTCCCTCTCTCTTTTCTATGAGAGAACCTACTTATGCTTTCCTTCTGTGGTCAAAAGCTCTCATATGCCAGATAAACATACTTAAACTTAAGCCTTCCCCTTGAATATCAAATTATATTAGTCTAACATTCTGCATATCAGGGAAACATTGATTCATACAGAGGAAAAAACGGATTCCAAAAAATAGTGCAACTAAATTAATCTAAAAATTCACCGCACTCCAGTGTTCTGGGAAAGATGACTATAAAAGCAGCTTAAAGAGACAATTCTGCTTTCTTACATCTGAGTTCTGAGGTAATGTGTCCCCTTCCTCCCTACCTTAGTGAATCAAATGCTCCTGCTCACGCACTGGTCATGCACTTGAGTAAACATGTCATCTACTTTCCATAGTATTTAAAAGATCAAGTGCAGGTCAGATTTTTACAGCAAAAACTTCACAATGAAAACAAAACAAGTGTCCACACATTTTCATTAAGCAGAATTCTCCAAACAAGATAAGTGAAATGCATGCAACATCAACAAGGAAAAAGTAGAGTAACACAAACATCAACTCATTCCTTTAAGAAATTCACCTACATTGTGCGGGGTGTATTTTCTTGACACAGTCACTCACATGCACAACAGTGTTTTGCAGTCTTTACAAAATCAACTTCATGTGAAAGTTCCTTAGTGTGTCCCCTCAAAATAAATAAATAAATAAATAAATAACATTAGTCTGATGAATGAAAACCAGTTAATCTGCTAAACTACCATCAACAAAAACTATAACCTAAACAGAAGACAGTATGCTCCATCCCTTCTAGGGCCTTTACTCTTAAATCTTTTTCTGATGTGTTCTAGGTAATCATTTAGTGATATTGCACACTACTTTTGAAGCACCCATTGTAACTAACCAATTACTCTAGTACAAGCCCTAGTCTGCAAAAAATTAACTTAGTATCCAACAGTGTGCGCTTCATGCAACTATTAAACTTTGTTTTGCTCATTATCTAAAGGAAACTGATCAGCCAGTCTGGAGTGTCAAGCAGAAAAGTATTTCCATTCTGCTTTTAGGTCACAGTCTCCTACATTTTCTGGTCCAATGTCAGAGGTGAAATTATTGTTCCCTACTGCACAACCAATACATAAAGGGTGATTGGCTAAAATGCTACATCCTTAGTTCTGATATTATTAATACAAAACAAACATTGATAATTTTACCATACACCCTAATAAAAAAAATCTAGAAATATGTTTTGGTAATACAATGACTTTTAACCAAAAGGAAATGCAATACAGTTGTGCTGGTAAACAAAAAAGTAAATGATTGCTCATTTTAAAAATAAAGCATAGAACACATTTATCTTTATTTCCAAGCTGCAGGTTAAATGACATGTGTAGCATGTACATATTAACGTGTTAAAGTGTCTGCAATCTTTAAGCTGTCTTGCAATATCAGAAGTGTAAGCAGGAAAACAAAACTGCATTATCTTGTACAACCGTGCTTTTTGGTTATCAATAGTAAAAATCAGACCAGCTTGCTTATGCAGTTAAAAAATGAAAAACAATAGGAGCTCCACAAAATGTGAACAATGTGCAGCTAAGATATTTTTTTCTTTTTTTGTTAAAATGACACATTTTTTTGTTAAAATATGACACCTACAGTACCCCAGTTATCCCAACATTAAAGATTCCTTTGCCAACCAATTCTGGGTATATGGAATATTAGGAGTCCGCCAGTCATTCAGCACAGAATACTTTCTGTCAGTACAAACACCACTGCATAACATAAGACTATTCTCTTATTCTTTACTAAACTGTATGAAGATATATTGGGGGGGAAAAAAAACTTGAATAAACAAACCCAAAGTAAAAAGCAATGTACTTATCTCACTGGTGCTTACTTGTCCTGTGCCTGGCTGGCCATGAAATATCTGTGGTGAAACTAGAAGCTGTCAGGAGAAAGAACTGTAATCCTTAAAATGTGTGTGGGTGGATCTATTATTCTAGAGAAGCCTTTCAACATTACACAATAAAAACTCAAGACAGAAAGAGCATTCAATTTAAAGACTGTTCAGAGTTCAACCAAATTATAACACATTAATACACGTTTCGGAGTACTTTTCAAATGCTTTGCATTCACCAAGTCCCTACTACCATAGTAATATAAATGGAAAAAATATAGACCAGAAGCTAGGAAAATTCGTTAACAACCACATTTGATGGGACATTATCTCCAGATCGTAATAGCAATTCTTACCCAGGGTCTTCATTTTCTATAGCGACACATAGATTCTTGGCGAGCTGAGCCTTCATCTTGTAGATCCATTTGTCGTGAGACAGCCGTCACCAGGCGGAGCAGTCATCTTGAAAACAGCATTGCCAGCGTTAAGGAATGAGCATCTCTGAGGTATGTAAAATACCAGATGAAAGAAATAACCCTGGGATTTTTGGCACAGTTAAGAAAATGGAGCAAGTTTAAAGTACAAAGTCAAATATTTCAAATATATTAGATTGGAACGTGGTTTCCCTGCCAGATGAGAAGATGATCTTCTGTCAAAGGAGCAACCAATATGCTGCAAACTTCGCAGGACCATTTAGCTCTCCCAGTCACAAAACAAATAGTTAAAAAAATCAAGAATAATTTATTGTCATAAAGATCCCAGTAATACACGACGATGAAAAAGCCCGTAAGAATGCATTAATACATGTTGCTAGGTGGAGCACTCACACTTGGCGACTGAAAAAACTCACACCAGTCCCGGTTTGTGCATAACTGTATCTAATGGTACATCAGATACCAACTCCGGCCACGACATTTCTACAAACCAGAGCTACTACTGATAAATGAGTCTCCAAGGACCACTCTACTCAGTAACGCGCGGCGATTCCAAAATAACAACAAAGGTTTCTTACATATACTTGATTTTAAAATTCCCTCTACTGTCGGCAAAGGCAGAAATACACGCCCTTCCCTTCTTTGATTCATTTTGACTGGCTCAAGTCAACAATACTCCATCCAATAGAACTACTCCTCTACCCAGTTCGCCCTTCTCATTTGACGCTAGAGAGCCGTCATTTCTACTTACACACCATTAAGATGAAGAGTTCGAAACTAAGTGACAGTCTCTTCTTTTATAAAACAGTACATAATTAGAACTTTTGGTTACTGACACTGAATGAAGAATGACAATTCTGCTATTAAAGAGTCTTTGTATAAATTATTCAGTATAACAAGCACGACTTCATTTAGTTATGTTGCAATAGGATGTGTTCATCATTACTTAACAACCTTATTTTTACATGGTTGCCTCCTTTTAAGCGGGACATGGGGGTGTGGCCAATACGACACTGGTCACACCCCCTGCCATGACATCACTACAGCAGCGGTGAAGGAGATGCAGTTAAGGGTACCAACTAATACGCTCCCATTCTTGCAAAATAAAGTTATACACATTTTCACTTTAAAGCATTTTTTTGCAAATTATCACTAAAAAGCCACTCTGAAATGAATTAGAATGCACAGCAGACCCCATTTACCTCGGAACACAGCAATTAAGAAAACATAAATAATAAACCTATAGCCCTAATTTACCCAGCACCATAAAGAACATGTCCAACAGCAGCATGGCCATATTGACATTATGTATTTATTTATTTATTTGACATTTAAAGAATATCACACTTTTACATTTTATAAGTAATAAATGCACAGGAATTTATTATTATTAGCCCTACTTACCCAGTACAAAGACGCCATAAAGAACAGGCCCAACAGCAGCATGGCCATATTGACATTATGTATTTATTTATTTATTTGACATTTGCTGCCCAGGTTAGTCTGTCTGAGCTTGTGCCCTTTTTTAACGGAGGCCCAGGGAGAAAAGCTTCAAAGATCAAAATTATACAAGTAATAAAGAACATTACACTTTTACATTTTACAAGTAATAAATGCATAGTACAGCTTTGAGAAATAATGTAAAATACAATAAGTATACTAAGAAGTGTAAAAAATCATTTAAACAGGTGAACAATTTCAGAACATCCTAAAGAACTCTGCAAGTGTGGCAGATGAAATTAAAGGTGATTATTGAGGTGGTTAGTAAGAACAAGGTGGCATATGGGAGAGCAGACATAATGAGGGTTAAGTGTTAGATCAATATATGTGAGGTAAACAAGAGATAGTGTAAGGGAGGATTTAAAGAGAAGGGGATAAGACAGAGAGAGATAATTAGTATGAATAGTATGGGGGACAGGAGTTGGCAGGGGTATGGGGGTGGTAGATAGAAGAAGTTGTACTAAGTAGAGAATTAGAGTAGATGATGGATAACTGGGAGAGGAAGAGGAAGTAAGTGAAAGGGGGGTGAAAAGTGAGGGAGGAAAAAGTGAAGGAAAATTAAGTGGGGTGATTGCAGTTACGTTTCCAGGCACTGAATAAGTGATTTTTGATGGTTGTCGTGAAAACATGTACCTTGGTGATATTTCTAAGGGACATGGGAAGCTTATTCCCTGCTAGTGCTGGAAGGGCATCTATATTACATAATCGAACTTTTAAAAGTTCGAACGTGATATTGTCGACACCATATGATCAAACTTTTAAAAGTTCGAAAATATAATAAAAAAAAATAAAACAAAGGAAAAACCTACATGAACGGTTTAAGCAGGGGGGGCAAGCCCACCCCCCACACCTCCCTCTCTTTAAATATACCAACTCCGAGATTACACTACAATGCAAAAAAGGGAAATCTTCCCATTCCACACTGTACGGAGATCTCCATTGAAATGTTTGAACTTTTAAACTTCAGTCATATGGTGTTGACCATATGACGTTCAAACTTTTAAAAGTTCGACAACATGATATACACCCCTGGAAGATAGCTGTAGAGGTTTTGTCCTAGTGATTTTTTGGGTTTATAAACTTGTAAGAGTCCTTGGTCTGAGCTCCTAAGTGAGTGTAATGGGTTATAGAGGGAGATGAGAGGGGATATGCTGGAGCAGGAGAATGGTTTGTTTAGGACAGAGTGGATGATAAGTAGTTGAGTAAGTAAGAGTTGGTTAGGAAATTCTAACCAAGTGTTTGAAGAGGGTAACGATGGTGAGATTTAGGTGGCATGTTAGCTGCAAATCTAACAGCTTTGTTATGTGTGGTTTCAATTTTTAAAAGCAGATTGGGATGGGAGGGTGGTCTAATGGTTAAGGTGTTTGCCTTACAAACACAAGGTTCAGGGTTTGAGTCTCACAAGGGATAATTGGCTAGGCTTAAAATAGCTCGCAAGGGCAGTTAGCCTAGTACTAATCTATGAACCTATGAACCTATATGACTGTAGGTTAGTATGGATTTGAGAGCAGTAGAAGAGGCTAGGGAGGAGAAAAGCCTGGGAAAGTGAAATTCTAGAGGTAGGGGTAAGGAACGATTTCTATAGAGTAGACCAAGTTTTTGGTGGGTTTTCTTTATACAGTGGTGAACATGGAGATTGAATTTAAATTAGTTGTCAATGATTACTCCTTAGAGTTTTCTGTGAGATTTGGGTGGAATAGTAGTGTTATTAAGGGAAGACATAGAGAAAGAGGATTTAAGATGGCTGAGAGATTTAGGTAGGGATAGGAGGAGTTTTATCTTTTTAGGGTTCAGTATCAGTTGGTTGCCAGCATTCAGCATGGTTAAATGAGGTTTGAGTGAGGGTGTGCAGGTCTGAAAGATTGTCAGCAATGGAAATGATAGTGGAGTCATCAGCATATTGTATGAGGGATGACTGAGGAAAGGATGTATAAAGCTGGTTGGTAAAAATGTTAAAGAGAAGAGGGCCAAGAATAGAGCCTTGTGGGACACCCATAGTTATGGAGTGAAAAGGTGATTGATTAGTAAGCCATCTGATGGAATGCTGTCTGTTAGAGGGGTAGCTTGCAAACCATGAGATGGCTGTAGGGGAGAGAATGAGTTGGGCCAGTTTAGAGAGGAGGAAGGGGTGGGAGACAGTGTCAAAGGCTTTGGAGAGATCTAGGAAGAGACAGGACACTAACGTATTGTCTCTGGCTAGGGAGATGGAGTTAGTATAGGAGATAAGAGTGGTAGTGGTGCTGTGGTGGAAACCATGCTGGGTAGGGGTGATGAGGTTTTCTTGATTGAGATAAGACATAAATTGCTTATGCACACAGTGCTCAAGAATTTTGGAGAGGGGAGAGAGAGTATGGCAATAGGGCAATAGTTCGAAAGTTTGACAGAGTTTCCCCCTTTGTGAATAAGTATAGTGTGGAAGCCTTCCAAAATTTTGGGACAGTAGATTCAGAGATTGAGCAGTTAATGAAGATTGAAACTGGATATGCTATGGAGCTGGCAGCAGCCTTAAGGAAGAAAGATGGCAGGTTGTCAGCAGTTTATGGGACATACTTTAAGTTTAAGAAGGAGTTTTTTAGTATAGCTAGTGGGGATAGGGTTTAGTGAGAAAGGGCGATGTTGTGGTAAGGGGTGCTGAGAGCATAGTGATTTGTTGGGTTGGAAGTTGGCATAAGTTTGATAATGGTCTCAATGAACTAAGTATTGAAGGTGTTAGCAGTTTCTTGGGGAATGTTATTGGGGCAGGGGTTGGGTGTAGAAGGGTTACCAGGGTGGAGAATTTGGTTGACAGAATTCCTAGATTTTGGGGGGTTTCTCTATTGTGTGAATAGGGAGCTGTGGCAGAAGTTTTTCTTGTCCATGTTTATGTATTTCTTGGTCAGGTTATGGAGTTCCCTATATTTGTGGAAATGAGTGATTGTTTTTATCCAAAGTTTACATGCAGAATCTCTGTTTTGGATAATAGAATGGGTAGACTGGGTAAGCCAGGGTGAATAGCAAAATTTGACTCTAACTATTCTGATGGGGGCTAGAGAGTATAAAATGTTTAGGAAGACAGAGTTGAATTGGAGAATGGCTTTGTCTAAGGAGAGGTGAAAGAGGAAGGACAAATCAATTGAACAGGGATGGTTGTTGAGAATCTGTGGATTGTAGTTGGTTAGCTTACAGCATTCTTTACATTTTTGAGGTCTGGGGAGGTGAGAGGAGGACCTCAGGACTTGTATAGACAAGTGATCATTTATTGAGTCTGGGAGGGATTCAGGGTGATGATCGAGGTTAGGATGAGAGACAAGAATCCAGTTGATAATGGAGCTGGAGTTTGTAGATTTGTAGAGAAAAATAGGAGAAGAGATAAGCTGAGTGTAACCATGGAGATGAATGCTGGTGGTAGAGGAGTTTGAGGAGACAATAAGCCAGTTAATATTAACATTTCCAAGAATGATAGTTTCATTAGGCATGTTGTAAGCCAAGCAGTGAAGAATTTCTTCTAGTAAGGATATGTTGTCACCAGGAGGTATATAAATGGCAACTATTGTTATAAGGTTTTCTACTTGTTAATTTTACAGTTGGTAATGAGAAGTTCAGCTGGGTGCAATGGGGGAGGTGGAATGGTTACAGGGGATATGGTTAGGAGGTCAGAGTACATAATAGCTACCCCCCCACCTTTTCTTGTGTTCTGTCATGGCATAAGATGTTGTAGTTAGGGGGGGCAAAATGTGTTGTCAGTGTTATGTGGTTTGAGCCGTGTTTCAGAGTGTGCGATTATATATGGGGAGTGTTGGTCTATCCAGGAGTGAAATTCTGATGTCTTTTTAAGAATTCTGTGGATGTTAATGGAGTAGAAGGAAAGGTTTTGAGATTTGGGTTAGGTAGTTGTGGGAATGTATGAGTTAAGTTGGTTGAAGAGCTTGAGATATTGTGGGGGCCTGGATTGGGGTGGATGTCACCTGAGAGATGAAGGGTGTTACAGAGGTGTAGTAGAACTGATATAGTGTGGTGACGTGAGGGTTCATAGGTTCATAGGTTGGTACTAGGCTATCAGCCCTAGGGCCTATACAAGCCTAGCCATAACAATTCCCTGGCTATTTCTTCCCACATTATTTACTTTCCTGGACCCCTGTTTAGCAGGGAAATTTAGGTTTGGGTTTATAATGTGCAGAGGTTTTTGGTAGGAGTTTTATTTTGGGTGGTGACTGTTCAATGTGAAGGAGAACAGAGTGGGTGTTATGGGAGAGGAGAAGTGGGTAGGGTTACTAGTAGGGTAGGAGGATGTAGGTGAATTGGGGTATAGGTTTAGCCGAATGTGGTAGGAAGTGAGGTGTAGTAGTAGAAGAAGAAGAAAGGGCAAGAATAAGTATAAGGGATGTAGGAGGAACATAATGTTGTGTAAGGTGTATGAAGTGGAGAAAGTTGTGAGAGTTAGTGGGAAGGATGAGATGAAGTAAGTATGGGGGAGGGAGAATGCGAGTGATGAGAGTGGGTGGAAGTTATAGGTTGGAGTTTGTTTGCTTGAGGGAGGGGTTAGGATGGGAGAAGTAGGGATGGGATTGGTGGAGGATAAGGGAGTTTGGGAGTGTTTTGGGGTGGAGTAAAGGAGGTTAGGTATAAAGGCAATTGGTTTAGGGGTGGGTGGGCATGGGAGTAGGGTAGAGGAGTGAAGTCAGCCCAAGAATAGCAAGGCCAAATGGAGCAGGCCGAGCCATGAAGCAGCACACCTCAAGACCAAATAAATAATCAGATAAGCCCAGAAAAGTAAATACTTCCCCTGGAGACTAGATATTGTGGAAGACCAGGTAAGAGAGCTTGTAGTGTAGCAGGTTAGAAAATTGAGGGGGGGGGTGAAAGATGGGTACCGGGAAGCCTGTTAAGTTACTTACTGATTGAGATATAGGTGGCTTTAGTGAAACAGGGCAGTAGTTTTAGGAGCAGAGTAGGGCTAAGAGGGAATTGGTATGGAAGCAGGAGCAAGAGACAGTGAGAAGAAATATGTGCAGCTGGCACAGCTCAGCAATGTATAGTAACTAGTTATGCAACTAAATACACAGCTACAGAGTAGTTTAGGATGAATATACAAATTTGAATGGTGTGCTTGTTACTGGGAGGGTGGAACACAGCCCAGTGGAAACAGATGTTTAGGTGTCTGTGAAAGGGCATAACAGCTCTTAGACATCAGTCTGATTGGGCTGGGGTAACAACATGGAAAAAAATTAAAGAATAGAGGGGGGTCAGGTAAGTATGAGAGTGGAGGTGGTACAAACCTTTATACGTTAAGAAAGGTCAGAAGGTAGAGGGAACAGAGAGTGAGGCTGGGAAAAAATAAACTAGAAAGTAGGAGTCTGGTTATACAATGTGTTATTAATGGTTAAACAGTGGCAGGTAAGAGATGTAGATAAGGCAGATGTGGAGAAGGAAAATCAGCAGGTACTGTTAGCAGGTTAGGAGAGGTTATAGGGGTAGACGAGCAATTGTATCAGGAAGACAGTAGAAGAGTTCTCCATATAAAATGTAACATTGCAATCAAATAATGGGAATATTTTATTTTTTATTTATTTATTTTTTTATTTTACATTTGTTGACCGGGCTAGTCTAACTGGATACATGTCCATTTTCAGTAGAGGCCTGGAGAGATAAGCTCCAAGACACATACAAAATACAATATAGAATGTTGCAACAGTCCAAGCTTAAAACAGCTGTTGTTAATAAAAAAAACAATACTCATTGTGAGCATAACACAAACAGTAAAAGGTAATGTACAAGAGATGTTACTATATACATATATACATATATTTAAATTGCAATAACATAGTATTTTGGTTCTTTAAGGATAAGTCTATAAAGGTGAGGAGTATTCATTAGTGTAAAAGACGAAAGTCACAAAAAAATATCGCAATTGGTTCTGTTTATAAACAAATTCAACAGCAGTGTAAATAGCTTACTTATATTAGCAGCAGTGCAAGTGTTACAATAAGCCTTTAGCAAACAATGAGCATAATTAAAAATCAACTTTTCAACAATTCAAGAGATGTGTTACTCCTGAAACATTATAATAAAGTAGTACATTTTAAACATTCAAGACAGCATAAAAAATAAAATACACACATTTCTACTTATAAATGCAAACTATCCTCAAACAGCCATGACAACATGTACTTAGTAGAATACAAAATGCATTATGTTTACCTATGAGCATGTCCCCTCAAAAAATAGTTATACACATTTCCACTTTTAAAAGTAGTTCTTGCAAGTCATCACTATACAACTGCTATAAAAAATACCCAAAGCAATACATTTTAACTTCTTGAAGACAGCATTAAAAATAAGTTTTACATATTTCCACCCAGAAAGTGCAAACTGCCCCAAAACATTTCCATCTCTAAACACAAAGTACCTTGAAACAACCACAATAACAATAGAAATACATCAGTCATACTACATTTATTTGTGAAGATTGCCCCACCAGAAATAAAAATAAAAAAATTCTGTAAAACACATTTTAGCCTTTAAAAATGCTTCCAAATCATCCTAAAACAACCACAACAATTATAGATTAAATTACACACACACACACACACACACACACACACACACACACACACACACACACACACACACACACACACACACACTTTTTAAACCTTTAAAAACTACTTGCAAATCTCAAAATAACCACTACATAGATTTAAATAATGTACAGTGTGCCCCATTTATCGCTAAACACTAAAAAGTTAAATTGAAGTAAAACACAACATTCCCATTTTAAAAAGCTAGATCCATAAAATATTATTTGCACTTACTTACCACTGCAATCAGTCTTTGTTGGGCTACCTGGCTTCCCTGGTACTGCTAGAGTGCTACCTCACTGTCTGGCTTCCCTGGCCCTGTTGGTGTGGCTAGCTGGCTGGCTCTGGCCCTGTTGGAATGCCTAGCTGGCTGGCTCTGGCCCTGCTGGAGTGGCTAGCTGGCTCTGGCCCTGCTGGACTGGTTGGCTAGCTGGCTTCCTAGCTTCCTGCATGCTGGAGTGGCTGGCTGGCTTCCTGCCTGCTGGATTAGCTGAGTGGCTGGCTCATACCTCTCAACCTCTTAGTACAAGAAATCTGGACAAAGCCTAAAAAAATCAGGGTGGGGGGTTGAAGGTCCTAATATAGGGACAGATTTTAAATATTGCTCTTATAAACTTAGAAAATTGCTTGAGTGACAGGGTTTGTGTTAATATACATTTTCTGAAGGATTTGAAGTCAGAAACTCAAATGTATGTTATTATGTAGTGACTTCAGTCCTCAGATCTTCCCAGTGACTTGTCAGAAAAACAGAAATTTTATGATGAATAGACCAAACAACATGAGGCAAAAATCTGGACATTCTGCAAAAATCTGGTGAGTTGAGAGTTATGAACTGGCTTGATGGCTGGCTTGAATTATGGCTTCCTTGCTTGCTGGTTGTAGTTGTAAACAAAAAAAAAAGAAAGAAAAAATAAATCCTGGTCTTCTACGAGTGGCTGTAGAAGTGCTAATAAAAAAACGGTCTACAGTCACGATGTTTGCAGGGCTCTTCCTACATGAATGCCTTCCCCCTTTATGAGTTGCAGCCAATTGCTGCACCATTTACAAGACCCGAACCTGGGGCCGCTCTTGTTTGGCATCTACTTCTCTGAAGTACAGGTCAACACTAAGGGACTCTGGCTAACAAAGTTTGCAGATTACTGCAAACTGGGAGCCATTATTGAATCCCCAAATGATGTGGATACTCTACAAAAGGGCCTTACAGAAACAGATGCTTGGTGCCAGAGCCATGGGCTCAAGCTCAATGCCAAGAAATGTATTGTTATCCCCTTTGGGAAAAAAACATGTATCCATGAATTACCATATAGGTGGCAGTACACTAAACACAGAAAGTGTGATAAGAGACTTAGGGACGCAGGTGGACAGTGGTCTCACCTTCGATAACCACATTGCCACAACAGTCAGGAAATCCTTCTATGTGGCACACCTCATCACAAAGGGCTTTTCATCCAGAAAAAAGGAGGTCATTGTCCCACTGTACTCATCCCTCATTAGACCCATTATAGAATACAACGCCCCATTTGGTATGTACCTCTCAAGACATCTGCAACAACTGGAAAGGCCTCAGAAATACCTCACTAAAAGAATCACAGGCCTAAAGCAGATGCCCTACACTGACCTCCTTAAAAAACTCCAGCTATACTCTGTCGCATATCGTCTACTCATAGGCGATCTCTGCTTAACATACAAGGCCATGTCAAACCCAGAGCTGTTGGACATGCTACACTTAAAGAAATCCCAATCCCTCAGAGCTACACGCTTCAGGGATCTAAACCTTGTCATCACAATAAACAAAACATGCTGGAGGGATAGGTTCCTGACCCAGAGACTCCCCAGACTCTGGAATAGATTGCCCATACATGTCAAGCAGAGTGCCTCTTTGGACCTCTTCAAGAGGAACCTTGACGATTGGATGGGAGAAAGGAAATTCACCCCAGGGATCACGTCAGTCGCCCTGCTAGACAGGGGTCCAGGAAAGTAAATAATGTGGGAAGAAATAGCCAGGGAATTGTTATGGTTAGGCTTGTATAGGCCCTAGGGCTGATAGCCTAGTACCAACCTATGAACCTATGAACCTATGAACCTAACAGGGAACAGTTCTGCCTGCAGGTCCAGGTTGGTCACTGTTGGTGAGGTAACCAAATTGCTGTGGAAAAAATTTATTTTATTTTATTTTATTTTATTTTATTTTACATTTGTTGACCGGGCTAGTCCAGCTGGACATATGTCCATTTTCAGTGGAGGCCCGGGGAGAAAAGCTCCACAAGATACAACAACATAAAGGTCACAACAAATACATTAACAGTAGAATTTGGTACATAAGAAGTTTTTTTTTTTAAATATTACAAGCCTAAGATTATACATTTTATATTTCAGTAGGGAAAGAAATATTTTTCTAAGAAATAGATGAACACGACTAAGACAATTGCATTAGAAATGGTATATTACAAATCTTTATAACATATTACAAGCCTAGGATTTTATATTATGTATGCTGTTAGGGATAGAAAAACGTAATATAAGACTAAACTAGATACAACTATTAGTTTATATTAAATAGGTACTAAGGTCACATATAAACCTAAGAAAGAAAAACACTAGAGATAAATGGATAGAGTATAGAAGATAAACATACAATGATGCATTTATAGTGTTCTTTATCACCGAAGTTGTTATCATATATGAAGGTGGTTGACCATACCACAATATATACATATTTACATTTGAAAAAAATCTTAAGAAAGGTTAAGCTCACTAGAATTTAGTGAGTAAACACAAGACCATGATCTTGAGAGACTAGGAATCGTGGGATTCCAGAAGTATTTGCAGATTTTCCATGGCGATTCGGTGCAATTGAAAAGTGGGACATTTAAAGTCCCACTGCTTTACAGAGTGGGCAGCAGGATGAGGAAGCTCAACCCATGAGTGTCCCGCTGATAATGGGATGGGTGGCAGCCCTACACTCTGATGGTTTTGATAATGAATTGACATAGGTGAAAATAACAGGAAATAAAATATGGTCCTCTACATAAAAAGAGTCTGGTCAAATTGTCCACCCTTTTTATCTTCTGGGGCTTTGAAGTTATTATTTTACATAAATATCTTCTGTCTCAAAGAACTTTCAGGACAGAGAGTAATGTGCAATATATGTTGTAAGGATTTTTGTTACAAAGGGATTTACCATGGCATGAGTCTTCTAAACTTGAAAGGTAGACATGAGTAAAGCACAGAGTAATCCATACCCAAACACTGTACAAAGCATGTATCCCGTGGCTAACATTTACTTTATAATTTATATGTTATATTTTTGTTTTAGTTTGCAAACAACAAACATCCGTAGCCTAAAAGGTAAGACCCAGATCTGAAAGGAACTGGTAGCTAATGATACCACATACACTGAGCCTGTGGATATAGCAAACCTGTTAGCTGACAGGTTCTGTGAAAACTTCACTCCCCTGTCCCCACCACACATACCCCATGACATTCCTTCCACCTGTCCCCCACCTTGTATTTTTAGAGAGCAGGACATAAGGCTAAAAACAAAGCATCTATGAACCTGATAACATCCCAGGCGGTGTCCTACATGGGCTCCAACAAGAATTAGCAACACTATTGGCTAATCTTTTCAGTCATAGTCTAAGCACTGTCTTTGTCACAGCTGAATGGAAAATGGCCACCATTATCCCCTTGCACAAGGGCGGTTCTTCCACTGACCCTGGGAACTATAGACCTATTAGCCTGACTAGTCTTATTTGCAAGGCCATGGAGCAGATCATCATGGATCTTATCAACAAAGATATAGGTAATCTCTAAACACTTGATCCTCTTCAGTTTGGATTTGGCAAAGGGAGATCATGTCTGTTAAATCTGGTGGAATTCTGCGAGACAGTCACCAGAGCCCTAGACAAGGGGAAAACCGTGCATACAACCTACCTGGACTTGGCCAAAGCTTTTGACATTATTCCTCCCTCAGGCGTTATTGACAAACTCACCCAGCTAGGTATCCACCCTTACATCATTAGCTGGGTTACTAACTGGCTAACTGATAGAACCCATATAGTCAAAATAAAGGAATCCACCACCAACAGCAAACTCGTAATCAGTGGTGTTCCACATGGATCAGTCCTGGACCACTACTGTTCAGATGTACAAGCAAAAACTAAAGGTCTGCGGCTGGCAAAGTTCACTGATGACTGCAAATTGGGAGCAGTCATAGAATCCCCAAACAATGTCAACATCCTACAAGATGGTCTTACGCAAACAAATGATTGGTGCCAAAGTCACAGCCTTAACTCAATTAAAAAAAATGTATTAGCATCCCTTTTGGTAAGATCAGTGTTCCTGCTAACTACCACATAAATAGAAACACTCTAATCATGCATTCAGTGGGAGACCTGGACACACAGGTTGACAGCAACCTTATCTTTGATTATCATGTCTCCACAGTGGTAAGATGAGCATTCTATATTGCTCATCTCATAAGTAATGGCATTGCAGACAGAAAAAAAAAGTTATAATCTCCCTGTACTGTTCCCTCATCAGGCCAATAATTGAGTACAATGCCTCTTTTGGTATGTACCTTTCCAGGCACCTGCACAAGGAGAATTCAAGGTATTCAGCATCTGTCCTATGTGGATTGGCTGAGATCACTGTCACCTTACTCTGTTTCATACAAACTACTCAGAGGCAAGCTCTGTCTAGCATATAAGGCAATTTCTGACTCTGCTTTATTGGAAATGCTGCATATTCATAAGTCCAATGGCTCATGGGATACTCGTTCTAAAGACCTTAACTGGTATGTGACATTAATAGAACATGCTGGAGAGACAAGTTTGTATCCCACAGGTTACCACACCTGTGGAACAGACTGCCAATTCATGTCAAGCAGAGCACCTCTTTGGTCCTCTTCAAACACAATCTGGATGATTGGATGGGTAACTGTAAATTTACCCCAGGGGTTCCACCTGTGTCTTTCTTGGCCAGGGTCAATAGGTGTTGATCGTGGAAACAAGGGCAGAACTTGCCTAGGATTGTAAGGGCCCTAGGGCTATTAGCCTAGTAACTTCCTATGATCCTATGATCCATCTTCTATCTTAGTTTTTGATGTAAAACTAAAGTGGCTTTGGATTTAAGACCATAGCTCTCAACCTTCCATCTCCGCACTATCTCATAATATGTAACAAATGGGCAAAATGTGAAATACTTGCTAACAGCTTAAAACAACTTTGAATAGGAAGCTAATAGGATGGTTAAAATGTGACATTTTACTTACAAAATAGCTATTTTAATGAATTAATATGATCCAGTTCTGTTTACCATGGATACCACTTTTAAAACACTGCTAACACTGACTATGTGACAGACCCTTTAAACGTGGAACTTTGGGGAACCTGAACCTTTTAAAACACCATATGAGGAACATTCCTCATAATGAGGTGCACTTGAGAAGTATGTTTGGGACTAAATGATAGACAAGTGTACAAAAATAATTTGCTTAATCAAAATCGAATTCTTTTCATCATTCTCTGGCTAGCGCACACACACACACACACACACACACACACACACACACACACACACACACACACACACACACACACACACACACACACACACACACACACACACACACACACACACACACACACACACACGCGCGCAGAACTTCTTGGACTTTCTTCTTAATGTATGTATTTATTTATTTAGATTTACTACAGAAGACAGTCTTTCTCTTATAAAGTCTTCTGATAGTGATATTTCTACATGCCCTGTTTTACAATTTGGCTTCTTCATCATTTAGAGCAAACATTAACAACACTAGCCATTCGAATGTAAGAGTTTTATTAGTGAAACTTTTCCAACTGCATTGACTAAGAGGAAAGAAACTTCTACAACTGTTTTGGAATGGACCACCTTCATATTGGTACTGTTTGTTTCATGGTGATAATAAACATGTGCTGGGGTAACCTTTGCAGACATGGGTGTAGAGTACAGGGGTGTCATAGTTTTGTGGATTATGATTTTTTCTGACACTACTCCTCTGGGGAGACCACAATTTACCTCAGTCATTAAAGAATTTGGGGATGGAAATGAAAATACAAAATGACATTCACAGCTGTCCAAAATGTGTTTTCGCCGAGTTTTTGCCCAGTGTTATGCAATCATTTACTTATGTGCAGACAGCACTGGAAAAGCTTCAAAGATTCACTTAACTATTTGACTATGAACCAAATAAAAATTGATAACAATTCACCTAAAGAGGTGGAATCATGGAACTATGAAAGGAAAATATTAGCTGTCATCTGATCGTGAACCCAAGACTGCCTGGATTCTGTGTTGGTGTCACTGACTCTGCATTAATAAGAACCTAGGCAGGTAGTGCTGGACCTTCTGTTGAAAGCCGTTTCCTTTTAGATAGGTTTTCCTTGATTCTTGTAATAACTTGATTTGATATTCTGTGCCCAAGCATCCTGGACCCTGAAACAGATCAGCATAACTTTCTCGGACATCACTGCCAGACTTCTTTTTGCTTCGGCCTTCTGCATTATTTATTTATTTATTTATTTGTGCATGCACGTATTTATGTATTTTTGCCTTTGTACATATAATGAAAACATTACTACAGGCCCATTTTTATGTATTATCTCACTACAGTGGTAACTTATCCACAGAATTATTTTAAAATATTTTTATTTGAAACTGGCACCTTATAGACTGCATTCAGCAGTTCTTGAATTAGGCTTGCTTCTGCTCAACTCAGTCATTCATATGGATTGCCATCTTTACTGTTTTGAATTCATTCTTACACATTTTTATATAAATTCAGCACAGAAGTTGACTGCAGTTCTACAGTCATAGTGTACATTTTGACTGAAATCTGCATTTCTGTCATTCTTGCTTGTAAATCTGACAACATTTTTCCTGTTGAACAGTTTGAATTCATTTGATTATACTTAATATAATGATACATGCATTTTTGCCAGATATATTTAGTTGCTGTTATCGTGTTTGCAAAGTGAAACCCTGAAACAACAGCTTATAGACCTTACTGTTAGATACACTGCCTGACTAGATTTGCTCCAGTATCTTTAGCCAGTGCTCAGAATGACAATCACATACATACAGAAGTACTTATTCTGCAACTTAGAGATATCATTCAGAATGTAGACTTAGTCATTATATTACAATCTCCATAGCCTAGTTTAAACACGACAGCTTTGCTCAGTATCCATAGTTTATATGTGCTAACTTCCAGAAAAATGTCCTTGTACTCCTTCACATCTTGACTGGCAGCCATTCTGTTTCCAAATAGTATGACAGTTGTACTTACAAACACTTCTGACTATGGCTGCCTGTTTGCTTCTACAGCAATAATATACTGCTACAGTCCTAGTTTTTTATGCTAAACAGTCTGGTGAAATGATTACTGCTGCCACATAATCTACAGCTTTGGTTTTTACATTGTCCACTATCATGTCTGTAACCACAGTATTTGCAGAGTGTGGTTTCCAGCTGTTTGTTTGTTATCAGTCACCATATTATTTCACCCAGTTGCTTTCATTTTGACTTTAACTTTTATTCATTTCCAGTTTCCATTTTTTCACTTTACTTACATAAAAATTTACTCATACAAAATGCACTCATGGCTACGTCCAATATTAAGTTTGATTCTAACAAACTTCCTCTTAAGAGATTATTTTTGATGTCACATACTATTCCATGACTAATTAAGGAGGCACACAGTTGGCCAGATTCACTGGTATTTATTCTTGTGTTTTATTCAGGGATATAAACATCACTGTTTTCTTGGATGCCTTAATTTATTGTGAAAAAAAATTGTATCACATAAGAAACATTATTTTTGTCCATTAGTGAACCTGACTTTTATTTTTCTTTAGTGTCAGTTTGTTTTTTTCTTTTTCTTTTGGACAAAATATATTAAATAACTTATTGGCATGCTTGCCTAGCACACAGTTAAACATGGCACATAAGATATTGTCTTTTCTCAAAGGTAACTCAAAGTGAGATACAATTCAAAATAATGAATACAGGACTTCCACATCTGTCAGAGGTTCCCAGTGGCTGAGGGATCATTATGTCAAATCAAAAATTGAAGAAACATCACCAGAAAGTGTTTCAGTGAATTACATAAATTTAAAATATATTTTTTTCATGTGAATGTGAGAAACAAAATTAACTCTGCAGTTATACTTTTGTCAGTTTTCTCAATTAAAATATGAAAATTTCATTTTCTAACGTCTACCATCTAGGTACATTTAGCATAAAGACAGACAGAGAATCCCAGTAGTGCTAATAAAACGACACAAAATATATTTGCTACTGTTGCAAACATGACAAGAAAAGACAAAACAAAGTCTTTGTCTGACACCAAGTCAGATCTTCAATATGCTGTTTAGCAAGTATGTCAGGTTAGAAAATGGAAGCACTGAACACACAGGGATATTTGTTGTGATCCTTCTTCATCAAGCCTTCGGCCAAAAGTGAAGACCCAACCCAGTTACATAAGTGAACCTACTACATGTGGCACTATATTATCACCAAAACAAAAGGGATACCTGCTAGGTATGTTTATAACTGCCATTTGCGACTATTTGCTACCCTCAAGCAGCAGCACCACCATTAGTGATGTCACATCACTCCCATGATGCATTTCTATTTATTTGTAATGCTTATGTACTTTCTATTTATTTGTGTGCTTATATGTACTTGCTACTTTAGTAAGGATGCTTGATGACTGCACACCATGTCTTCCCCCTCTTATCTTGACTACAGGTTGACTTATTTGTATGCATATATAAGAAAGTGTCACAATTAAAGCAACTGGATATCATTAATAGTTTTGAACGGCTGTTGCATTTTTGTTTTGCTACAAACTATGCCTCTTGAAGTTGCCATCTGTGCCTACTGTCTGCGTACTGATGCTAATACAGTAATGTTTCCATGTGAAAAGAGAGGACAGTCTCATCTGTAGTAGCGAAAAGTTCTCGTTTTCTTTGATTACTTAACACAATTGCATCAGTTCCACTTCTGGTTCACTTTCTTCTATATATATATATATATATATATATATATATATATATATATATATATATTGAACAAAGAGCTTTTATTCCCAGAATTTAATTGTAAATAACACTTTCATAAATAATTTACTCTCTCTCCTTTTTCCACTGAACTACCAGTTCTCCACTTGCATTACTTACATTACAACCAACTCAAGCACACTGGAACAGCACAGGATATGTGAAGGACTTGTGGTAGTCCGAAAGCTCATGTGACTGCAAAATCTATGTTGGCCCAATAAAAGATATTGCATCATGTCTGTGTTTGTTTATGTGGTTTCTGTTAGAGGTCCAACACCACATTTCCTACATTTTTTCTATAATACATCCATTAACATTTTAAAGATTTGATCTGTATATCACTGCGACATTCCATCATATCATGGGTGACAAAGCAATCGAGGCATTTAAGACTTTAAGGGGGAGGGGAAAAGATTTCTGTGCTGAAAGACAAGTTTTACACTTACTATGAATCAAAGAAGAATAACATATATAAAACATTTTGTTTTAACAGAAATCAGGGTGTTCAAGTTCTATAAAAGCTTATGTCAGAGATCTGAAGCACAGAGTTCAAGACAGTCTGGTAACCTGCATGGTTCAGTAATGAGATAAAACTGTGTACAGATTCAGAGATAAGCAAGTTAGAGGCAGGCTACTGAGGGAACAAGTCATCTTTCAAGCATACAGCTTAAAAACATGACAAAGGAACCAGAACCATGAAAAGTAAAAACTGAAAGTGACATGAAAGGAAAATGAAGCCCCAAAAAATTCTAAATGTAATAAAAATAAAAATTAAAAGTTTACTGAACATAGTAACTAAGAGGGTGCCTTGTAATAAATCAGTAGGCAGAAAATACACCCACTGCAATCACTATGGCTACTAACATGCAAAAGCATTTTTCTAAATAACTGAATAAAGTTTGCATATTATCTGGGGTCATAAGTATTTCACTGAAAAGTGTTAAAAGTCAAAACTTCTGCAGCAAGTTTTCCATGGAATAGAAGCAAAAAGACAGAATAAAGCTGAACTGTTTATGGGTACTGTTGAGATACATATTGTAAATGCAGTACAAACTGTAAGCAGCAACAAAGATGCTTGTTGGTCTGAAAAACGATGATCAAAGAGAAGAGTCTTGCACTTATGTTCACTACTGGTGCAGAATGCAGACTATTGTGGGAAGTTATATTTAAAGCACACTGACTGTGTCTCATTATGTGTGCAAGTCTTCATTTTCTCTGCTGACATATTCAGGGCACAAACTGAAAATTAGACATAGTTCTCAATTAGCTGAATGTGTAGCTGAAGCTGCTGGTAGTACTTTAACGAGATATTCTAACATGTTTATTGGTTTGGGTTTTTTGCAAGAAGTATATTATATTACGATTTCCCCTGAAGTTGTACCAGGTACCTGTCATGAGATAAGTTCCAGTTGCACTGAAGGATACAACTGAGCAGAAAGGGAAGTTCACCAACTCAGTGAGAGTCATTATCAAACAAGCAGAACCAAATCAATTGGTAGCCAGCATAGTGGCAGTTGTGAAGCAGGACACGCTAAGAATATGTAAAGATCCTTAACGCTTAAAGGTATGTATAAAAAAGGTGAATTGTACTCTTCAAAAGACTGCAGAACCCGTTACTAGTAAGCCTAAGTTATATGTTCTTAATGCTAAAGAGTTCTGGCAGATTAAGTTAGATGAGTATACTTCAAAGATGTGTACCTTTAATATTAATTTAGGAAGATATAGTTTTAAGACCACCTTCTGGAATCTAATTAGATCCCATTGTGTTTTAATTCATTGTTTTCTGCACAAACATACATAGCTGGAAAACTGAGTTACTTTATATCTTGTACAAACATAATCATCTCAGCAAGAAAGTTCTATATACCTTGACAAGTATGGTCTTCAATCTCTTTAAACCTTTATTTTACATTCAGTACTGTACATATATGAAGCTATGGACTGTACATATATGAAGGTATGGACTGTACATATATGAAGGTATGGACTGTACATATATGAAGGTATGGACTGTACATATATGAAGCTATGGACTGTACATATATGAAGGTATGGACTGTACATATATGAAGCTATGGACTGTACATATATGAAGGTATGGACTGTACATATATGAAGCTATGGACTGTACATATATGAAGGTATGGACTGTACATATATGAAGGTATGGACTGTACATATATGAAGCTATGGACTGTACATATATGAAGGTATGGACTGTACATATATGAAGGTATGGACTGTACATATATGAAGGTATGGACTGTACATATATGAAGGTATGGACTGTACATATATGAAGCTATGGCGTATGGATGCCTTAGTTTGTGGTATGCATCTGTCCCTTACAAAACTAAAGTCTTGCATTTGGATATTTTGAGAAAAACTAGCAGTTTGATGGTCTTTTGCAACTTCATCCCTTTTTTTGGGCATTTTATTTTCTGTGAGTACATAGAGAGTCCTGCAGTGACTTATTTAATTCACATTTAGACTCCAGTTTCTGTATCCAAACTCACATGTGCAGTTAATCATGAAATCATTAAAATTTGGAATTAACAGCAACATATATTAGTTGCATGCACCAGCTGTTGTTTCAGTCTCAGCCTACTTCCACGCAACTATGGAAGCACTTGTTAGTGTTAATGGGCAATCGCACCTCTGTCCTCTGATCCCATGCACTGATATGGCTGATCGGTAACTGCGGAGGTATAACACTATAGTCCCTTTATCAAGTTGGTTTGTTCCTGATGTACAGAAGTTTGTCTGATAAGCACATTACAAAAAAAAATAGGATTTCACTGCCCCATGTCAGCAGGGAGCGCTGGCAGTAGTGAAGACTGCATACCACAGATTGAAACCAGCTAACAGCATGGGATGGCTCCAGGATGATACCTGCAGCCAGAGCAGAGCAGCAGGCTTGCATCACTACAATGAGAAGGTGTAGAAGTGCATTGTGCAAGAAGTGTTGTTACCATTTTTATTGTCCCACTTCTACCATGACGCAATGGAACTTAGATGTATTCTAGGATCTGTGGGAGGTCTAGGCTTCCATTGCATTCTTGAAGTTTAGCTCTGACAAATTGCTTTTGAGGCAATCAGGCAACCTGTTTGCCTCATTAGTACTGAAGCAGACAGGGAATGTTTGGAGAATGGCTGAAAAAAGCTTGGCAAACACTGTGTTCATGTAGTTGCATGTATGTAACTTTCCCTATTTCAGCTCATATAGAAGTGAGAAAGGAATGAAGGGCAGCATTACACTTTAGTCAGAGAAGAGGCAAAACACATAGTGAAGGGCAAATAACTGTGTAGGCAGTCAATGAAAGAATGAAGGAAAATAGCTGAGTGGAGGCATTACTAGATGATGCCAATTCATAAGAGAGTTAACAGATAATATTTTTTAAAGACTAGGAATATTAACTTTGATATTTGGTAAAATACTACAATACATTTGAATAGTACACCAGAGTGTGTCAAAATAACTTTGAAAATATTAATTGACAAAGAGTATTACTCCCATTTCCCTGACTTAAGAAGCAGTTTTTCAGAACTTCAGCTTTTTGTACTTCAAACTTGAAAATGCTGGTACATGTCCATTGGTGTCACTGCTTTCTGTGTTTGATTCTCAGGCTGTAGTTACCCTTGTATTTACAGAACATCATATATATATATATATCTTTTTACTTTGACACTGCCTAGAGAATGTCTTTTTTTTCTAGATTTCTTCAAGTCACAGACTGTAGAGAAGACAACAATCATCTTCAGCAATATGTAGTTATGTAGCACAGTTTTGCTTGGACTTTAGCATAATGCTGTTTTCCATTTTACTTATTTATTTTTAAATCCACACTACAGTTTTTAAAATGGTAGTTCTTCCAGACATTTCATTGCAGTATCTTGCTTTATGTCACAGCTCTACTCCAGTATTGTTATGTTAACAGTATGCACAATTTATTCATTTTCTTATAAATTCAACAGTGCAGTTTAAAATATTTATTTATTTCCATTTGTTTACCAAGATAGTTCTACTAAGCAAAAACCCATCTTCAGAAAATGCTCATGGAAAACAATTCCAAGATATTTATACACAAGTGTTAAAAAATATGCAAAAGCAAGCATAGTGCAAGAATGTGCAATGTTTATCTAATAGCAATACTCAGTAAAAGTATAATATTTTAACTAAAGGTCATGTGAGTTCATCTCTGCAGAATTTTCATTGCTGTATCTTGCTTGATGTCACAGTACCACTCTAGTATAAATATCTACTGCCAATCATTAGCAGACCGGAGTTCCGTTGTGGCGACCCCTAACTGGGAAAAGCCGAAAAAAGAACAACTAACAGTGTGTATATTTTGTTAATTCAGTATAGTTTTAAATGTTAATACCTGCAAACTTTTTTATTGTTGTAGCTTTCTTTATTTCACAGTTCCATTCTAGTTTGCCATTTTGCATATAGAGCAATCTCTGACCCAGCTTTAATGGAAATGATGCATATTCACAAGTCCAATGGCACACAGATCACACTCTTACAGGACCTTAACATGGTATGTGACATCAACAGAACTTGCTGTAGAGACAGATTTGTGTCACAGAGGTTGCCCTACCTTTAAAACAAGCTTCCTATTCAGGTTAAACAAAGCCCCTCATTGGCCCTATTTAAGTGTAATTTGGATGATTGGATGGGTAACCAAATATTCACCCCAAGGGTTCTACCTGTGTCCCTCTTGGAAAGGGGCAATAGGTTCTGATTTTAGTGTCTGCTTGAACCAGACACTCTTGGGAACATGGGATGAACTTGGCTTGGCTTGTATGGGACCTGGGGCCATTAGCCTAGTAACCTCCTATGACCCTATGTGTTACATGCATATATTTTATCTTAAATATCTTTGGTTATTCTTGAGGGGTGGAGGGTGTTGGTACAGCCTTACTTTTTGTTTACAGTAAGCTAAAATGCATTAGTGAACCACTTTCTTTTCCACTAGCCAGCCAGACACAGTTACTGTTACCACCAAAGGTGGATAGATGCAGTTTGTTTGAGCAATTGCTGGCAGTGAGTGCTATTACATAGCTACAGGGAGCACTACCTTCCTTCTTGTTGTTCTGTGGTTGGCCAAAGCCACCCACTGTTGTGTGCATAATGAAATACATTACTATGGCTAGTTTGTCTATTCACTACCCAGTAAGGGTATGCCCACAAAAAGGAGGTGGAGAAGATGCACACATTCCGAGCTATGTATAGATATATAATATATATATATATATATATATATATATACACACACACACACACACACACACACACACACACACACACACACACACACACACACACACACACACACACACACACACACACACACACACATCACACACACACACACACACACACACACACACACACATGAAAGACATTCTCTATACAGTGTTTCTTCAGTTACGAATATTACTAAATTTGCATATTAATTTTAATATCTTAAGGATAGTAGATGTGGCAGTAGAAATTAATGTGCTATTGTCATTCCATGGCACCTATACAAAGAGCAAATGTTAGGGAAAAGAATGATACTAAGTACCCTTATGTAAGAAAAGCACAGGAAGACATGCATTGTTTATTTGAAGTACAGTAACATGCTGTGTAAACATTTACTTGCGTGACAGTGACTGTATTTCATTGTCCATACTGGTAATTAACACAGATGAATTATAATAACTGTAACTAGCTACATATGTATGAAACATGTCTATGTGTACTTATATAGATAAGTATTTATATCTCTGTGAAAGAACATGGTATATATGTATATGCATACACAGATTTAAATATTGATATATATATATATATATATATATATATATATATATATATGTGTGTGTGTGTGTGTGTGTGTGTGTGTGTGTGTGTGTGTGTCATTTAGTGTGTCATATTTCTTTATAGTTATGTACATTTATTTAATTGCCTGCATCTTCTATGATACAAATAATATTTACATATGTGTATAGAGTATCAGGCTTGAGTGTAGTATAAATATTTATGAATCTTTATAAATACACCCACTCATACAAATATTATTTATGCTGATACAAATGTGTGCCTTTAGAAATAAATGTGTGCACAATACCCATTAGGTCATTCCCAGTGTTTTGCAAAAGCAGCACACTTTACCCCTGCATAACATCTCATTTGTGACTGAATGCTTTTTTATGTGTGTGGATTTGTGTTTTTATTGTATGTTCCTGTTTATTCATTTTTACAGACATCATATTTATTTAAATGTGCATGCATCCAAACAGTGCAAAAACAAAGGAAAAGGAAACAATAAGCAATATACAATTCCATTAGTCCGCTTGATGTCAACATCTTATAGTCCTTTTCTCAGTCTAACTAACAAGTTAATAAGTTATGAAGAAAACATGCAGCAAAAAAAAAAAATAATAAACAAATAAATAATAACTGAAGCATACTAACTGATTAACACAGAACTTAAAGTACCAGTGAGGACACAAATCCCATTATTAAGTAATTTAACTTCAGCTCTATTAACAATATAAATATATTTTACTTAAAAACTCGGGTACTTCCAATAGGCCTATGATGTGGTTCCTTAGCTATTCCCTAAAGTTAGGGCTCCACTTCCCATCAACCTAACAAAACAAACCAGTGATGTATCCACAGAACCCACTTCTGATGGATTCCTTGATTTGAATTAGGGTCAGTCACACTTATCTCATGCTTACATAATCCATTCGTCAGAATAATTAACTAATCTATCGATGGGGTTATTTTAGAGTTTCATCCTCAAGTGATTCATTCTTTCTAAGAAATAGACTATATCTAATGAAGAACAGTCAGCTTTTGCCCATCCGTTCACAGTGATATTCAGACAGCAGTAGTCGATGATTATTCTCTCCTATCTTACCAGAACAGATTAATCAAATTAACTGTATCTCTTCTCTAAATGTATTAGATGCTTAGATTGTGACAAAAATGTGTTTCCAATCTCCAAGCCCCTTCTCCACAATGTCAACAGTTAGGGTTAGCCTTATAATATCTGATATAGTATAAAAATATTTATTAGGCTCTGTCAAATATGTATATATATGTATATATATATATATATATATATATATATATATATATATATATATACATACATCTACACACACTTGCACACACACACACACACACACACACACACACACACACACACACACACACACACACACACACACACACACATATAAATTTGTACTTTTGAGAGATCATAACATGCCTACAACATAAAACTATTTCATCTCACTTTCTTGCTGTAAAAGCACAAAACACCACAAATTGAATAATAAAACAGGTACCAGTGGCAAATACTTTAATTCCAGGTTAAATATAACTGCTTTTGTCTTCAATTATCAGAGACTTCTTCAGAATAAAACTCAAATGCAGGTACATTCCTTTTATCCCGATAATACAAAGACCCCCCCCAATTAATTAAAAACATGTGACAAAGTAAAATCACAGGAATCATTACAAAAACTGATCTACTGAATATGTAAAACATTTGCTGCAACTAGTTCCTGCATGTTGTTAATACATGAGCAAACATTCCTACATCATATTCAATGGCTAAATGGTTTTTGTGTTAAGCCAAATATCAAAATCTTGCTTTAATCTATAGTATAAACACAGTATATGTTCAAAGTCCTCCCTAAGGCTATATAAAAAACATGGTTTTAAGTCTTAGGGAACTAATAAAAATTACATCATTAAGTCCAGGGAATTCATATGCCTGACACTTTAATTTTGCCATTTCATTTCTTTAAATTCTAAAAAGGTGGCAGAAAGTCCCCACCTAGGCTCTAAATCAACATGATCAATAATACAAAATTTAAAAACATGTGATTCGTTGTCTCTATTGTGTCTCCATAACACATTTTTTTCATCTTTTTTCGTAATACTGTATAAATGTTGATAAATTCTCTCCCTAAAGCTTCTAATAGTCTTACCTATATAGAAACCCGGACATAGCTGACATTTTGCAACATAGACTACTCCTTTTGTACCGCAATGATACTTGTGCTTAAATTTAATATTGACTTCTGGGGTGACCATCAGTGTTGTGTCATCAATTATGTGTTTGCACTGCCCACAATGGCCACATTTTACAGTGCCCCCATTTACAAACTTTCCTATTGGTCTTTCAAGTAACATTTTTAAACACAATTCTTTCTTATACACTATAGTGGGTTTTCCACCACCCTTTTTATGTTCTCCTGTTCTTCCAATGGGTGAGCGGACCAGAACAGCTGCCAGGCAATGGGAGTAGTTTTGAGCAACAGGAGGAGGGGAATCAATTGGGTTCCAATAACCACAGCAACAGAGGTGTTCCAGGATTTTTAAGAACCAATGACAGGGAGGCTGGAGGTGACATCACTAGAGCTCCATTTTCACAGATCTTTCCTATACACTATAGTGAGATTTCCCCCACCCTTTTTATGTTCTCCTGGGCTACTGTAAAAATGTTCCAATGTTGACAAATGACAGACCTAGTTTGTTCAAATTGCATATTATAGGGTAAAATCATGGCTTTATTTTATATTGGAATAACATTCTCTCTAGTTTGTCCATTGTCATAGTTCACTGCAATCTTGTGATTATTTCCAAATAAAGGGGTGAAGACCCCTTGTTTTCTTTTACTTTTTACTTCAAACTCTATGTTGTGTACAAATTCATTCGGATATCCTCTAACCCCTAACATTTCTTTGAACTTTTGACATTCTGCTTTGAACAATTGGTCACTGTTGACCATATGGGCCAATCTAAAATATTGCCCCTTGACCAGTGATTTCTTTTGGTGTGTTGTATGTCAGCTATCAAAATGTAGTAGGATATTTGAATAAGTATATTTTCTGTATAAAGCTGAGACAAAACCTCTTTTATTTCTGTCCTTTATAATCCTGATGTCTGGAAAATGAATAGTTTTTATATCCATATTCATCGTAAATTCTAAAGAATTCGTAGATGAATTCAGAAACTGAAAACATTCCCCTAATTTTTCTATTGAACTCTTCCAGAAAATAATAATATCATCCAGGAATCTGCTGTACAGGTTCCAATGGATAGAAAATTCAGAGGGGAACACAAATGTTTTTTTCCCAGTAAGCCAAGACAATGTTATCAAACAATGGGGCACATGCTGCCCCCATTGCTACTTCAGTTTTTCGTCTAAATAACTGTTGCTCAAATGGAATGTAGTTGTTTTCAAAAATAGTTTTCATTAAAGCTCTTAAAGTCAAGGAACGTGTTGAACTCATATCAGATTGTTGGCTCAGGATCTCAAAAAAACAACTGAGCCCTGTCTCATGTGGGATGACTGAAAACAGATCTTTGACATCAATAGTCACAAAGATCAAATTTTCATCAAAAAGGTCATCAGTTATCCTCGATAAAAAGTCCCATGAGTCTTTCAAAATGAAAGGTTGCTTCCTCACTATCTCCTTGACGTGTGTCAATATATTTGGCTAAGAAAAAAGTTTCTGATGCCTTGGGCTCAACAATTGGATGTAAAGGGGGGTCGTGGATACTTTTGTGAATCTTCGGTATGTCAAATATGGTGGGGGTCCTAGGGTGTGTGACAGATAAAAAATCATGTTCTCTTTTGTCTATTTGCCTGTTGAACAACAGGTCATCTAACAATATGTCGATCCTTCTGTAAGCTATGTTCATCTAGTTTAATGACACTTCTTCATATGTGTCTGAGTACGATAAATTGAACATCTTGTTGACATAGTCATCCCTGTTCATCACTACCAAACCCCCACCTTTGTCAGGTTTCATGAGCCTGACATTGGCATTTCTCCTTATTGTTAAAAGCAACCTGTTTTCACCTTCGTTCAAGTGCCTAAATTTAATGAGACTGTTGTTAAACAGTTTCCTAATGTCTGTCTCACATAACTTTTCAAATGATTGAACTACTGGTTGTAGTGGAGGGTTAAATACACTAGATTTTTTACATATATTGTTGCTCAAAATAGTGGTCCTTTGTTCATTAGTTTGAAAAAAAAACAATTAAAATTAATTTTCCTAGCGAATAGTTTTAGTTGCAACAACACTTCTTTCAGCTTTCCATTTTTTGCTGGCATAAAGTTGAACCATTTGCTGAACAAATTAGCCCACGTGACATCAACATTTAAATCACTGTAATTAAATAGTTTAAAGTCATGGTTTTCATTTGTTACAATGTTGCAAATTCCCTGAACATCGTAGTCTAAACCAGACATCAAACCTTCCTTTTCAAACAATTGGTCACTCGCATTGTCAAAAAAAAAAACATTGAAAATATTGTGATGTATATTATTTACCAATTCCCTCCCCTACCATGCCCCTCCCTCTCCCTCTGGTCAAGGCGCAGTTCCAATTGAAATTGTTGCCTCTCCCTCCTCTCTGGTTCTGTAACCTCTCTGAAGTCCTCAGACCTGGTGTTAGTAAAAAAAAAACCCTGGTTGGTGTTGTTAGTCACAGAATCATTGTTAGCCTCAAAGTTATTGTCAGATTCAATTAAACCATTATCACTCCCAGTGTCACTGTTCTCCATCTTTTTAAATAGAACAGGTGGAGCTGGATATGCTGTCCCTCTTTCATACTCCTTTTTATCCCTGGACAGTTTTTTTGACTTTTTTGTTTTTTAATGCTTGAAGCTGTTTGTCAACATCAACAAACAGAGCCATATAGTCCCCTTTCCTGACACAAAAAAACAAGTGTCTCTTGATTTTCTTGTCCAACTGGTTGATAGTATCAATTAAACACAATATTTTCCTGTCATTGTCCTTTATTATCACTTCTAACAGTTCACATCTTTGCCTGTTAAACAATAAAATTAACTCACGGTATAAGTTGGAGTCCTGCACCAGTCCATTCTGGTACTTCCAGCTCCTCAGTCCCTTTGGAACAATTCCATTCCGTACACACTCTCTGAGATAGCCATTTTCAAGCTGTAATTTCCATAGTTTAAATATCTGGTTGTGGAAGTGGTATAATTGTTGATCAAACGATAATCCCTGTGCAACTCCATTTAGTTCTTGCAGCTGCCATGTTTCTCCATATGAAAGCCAGTCACTAAGAGAAAACAGAGCTCTAGTGATGTTGTCACTTCCAGCCTCCCTGTCATTGGTTCTTGAAAATCCTGGAACACCTCTGTTGCTGTGGTTATTGGAACCCAATTGCTTCCCCTCCTAATGTTGCTCAAAACTATGTCCATTGCTTGGTAGCTGTCCTAGTCCGCTCACCCATTGGAAGAACAGGAGAACATAAAAAGGGTGGGGTAAAAAACCCACTATTGTGTATAGGAAAGATTTGTGTTTAAATATGTTACTTGACAGACCAATAGGAAAGTTTGTTAATGGAGGCACTATAAAATGTGGTCATTCTGGACAGTTCAAACACGTAACTGATGACACAACACTGATGGTCACCCCAGAAGTCAACATTAAATTTAAGCACAAGTATCATTGTGGTACAAAAGGAGTAGTCTATGTTGCAAAATGTCATCACTATGTCCAGGTTTCTATATAGGTAAGACTATTAGAAGCTTTGTGGAAAGAATTTATCAGCATTTATATAGTAATAAGAAACAAGATGAAAAAAATGCATTTTAGAGACGCATTAGAGTCAACGAATCATGTTTTCAAATTTTGTATTATTGATCATGTTGATTTAGGACCTAGGGGGAACCTTCTGACAACTTTTTAGAATTTAAAGAAATGACATGGCAATTAAAGTGCCAGGCATCTGAATTCTCTGGACTTAATTGTGTCATTTCTATTAGTAGTGTCTTAAGACCTAAAGCCATATTTTTTATATAGCCTTAGGGAGGACTTTGAATATAAACTGTGTTTATACTATAGATTAAAGCAAAGATTTTGATATTTGACTTAACACAAAAAACATTTAGCCACTGAATATGATGTAGGAATGTTTGCTCATGTATTAATAACATTGGGGAGCTAGTTGCAACATTTTTTACATATTCAGTAGATCGGTTTTGTAATGATTACTGTGATTTTACTTTATCATGTGTTTTAAATTAATTGGGGGGGTGTCTTTGTATTATTGGAATAAAAGGAATGTACCTACATTTGAGTTTTATTCTGAAGAAGTCTCTGATATTTTAAGATGAAAGCGATTATATTTTACCTAGAATTAAAGTCTTTGCCACTGGTACCCATGTTATTGTTTTATTATTCACTTTCTTTCTGTCATCTGTATGCCAATATTACTCTCTCAGGCTCTTCTCAAATTTTCTGAAGCTTTATGGGAGTTCTTATTAAAACCTTGTATAGGTTATTTAGTGTTTTCATTCTGGATGACCTCATCTCACTTGCAAAGATCTAAAATATCTAGCCTATCTTTAACTTATTATATTTTGGTTGGTCTCTGATGACTAATCCATTTTTCTTCGTAAATGTTTTCTAGTTTTTAACTTTACCATTCTTTACTAATTATGTAAATAACTCAACATATCTAAAATCTTTAGCCAAAAAAGTCAACTACCTTTCCAGAAGGTCTCATAAAGGTATTGATTTTATATCAGTTTTCTAGGTTTGAAGTCTAAGCCCATATAAAAGTAATTAAAGCTTCAGACAAGAAAATTGGTCACTTGATTCTGGCTGTTGCTACTGTTTTTCTTCATATTTATGTCCTTAGAGATATCTTGAAGATGCCTAGTCAATTTAAATATAATTTCTTTAAACCTGCCTCATGATTTGATTGCTTTAGGTTGTAAAAATATTTAAAAGACCAAAATATAAAATTCTAAACCATGTACTGCTAACCATGCTAACTCCTTTGGAAGCACTATCTTTTTTCAAGAATTTCTGTGTTGAGCTCACACACAAATAAAATTAGATATCTGTTTATTTGGCTTTTAGTACTAGCACTATGTAGGTGAAATTAAGAACACCTGAGAAATGCACTGATTCTGAGTTAAGACATGCATGTGAATAACTTGGTTATGCTGTTGGGAATCCAAAGGAAAGACCAGGCATACTGAGAAATATTTACTGCATACATCCAACAGCTGCTTATAAAGTACTGTAACAGACTTTTGCAGCTCCCTAGCCAAACTAACGTGTAAATACTTCAATGAGTCATGATACCAGAAGTAGGGAAAGCCCGGACAGAGTAAGTTAGGGGGTTGAGGACTAATTACTAATGAGCTTGTATTGGTTTCATTTATTTTATTTAATGAAAAAGATTACCAAAGACCCTAATTAGCCTCATCAAAGGCCTCGGTTGCCTACTGTCATCCTCAAAATATATTAATATGTTGTTAGCATAAAGCAGCACACTATATCTAAGACCTTGGCACAAATACCCAGCTTCAATCTCTAATAGACTTTTAAAGGTTAGTGGCTCAAGGCAGACTGCACATAACAAGGGACAACAGGCAGCCTTGTAGAGTTCCCCTGCTAATCTGTAGTACCGCTGAGACATAACTTCCTATTTTCATTCTTGATAATGAGCTCTCATATATTCTCTCAGTAGCTCAATAAAGCTGTCTGAGTATCCAAATTCCCTTAAAACTAAAAATAGATACCACCACTCTTCTCTATCAAACATTTTCTAAGTGAAAGCTAAGCGTCATGCGTGTCAATTATTTAGGTATTTATTTATTTTACTCTTATTAGCATATTCTATAACTAGTAGAATCTTAACTTATGTTACTGAATGTCTGCTTCAATTGAAAAACTTGAACTGGTCACTATGCATCTGTTTTGAAAGCTAAGGAGCAGTTTTGTTAACCAATATTAACAAAACACAATTTGTTAGAGTCCACACAGAGGTTGGATATCAGATGTTAAGACACGGTTAAGTGAGGGTCTTTTCCCAGGCTTCAGGATTATTGGGATCAGTGTCATCCCTCCAGCTTTCTGTGATTCTTCTAGTTAACAGTATTTAATTTGCTAAATATAAGAAACTACATAAGTTATTAACCTACCATTCTATATAACTCAGTTGGTAAGGCATTAATCCCCGGGGATTTACTTATCTTTTCCTTTTTGAAGACTCCCATTACCTCTGCACATGTTCTTTTTCCAACAACCACAGAAGTCTTAATCCTTGAAAAACAGACTCAGTCTTTATGATTCATCTGACCTACTAGTTCTGCCTCACATGTTTGATAATTCTTCCTAAACTTGGTCACCAACCCATCTGGAACCTTCCCTTTCATTAGATCTGGGATTCTTAATTTTCCTGATTAATCTGAGGCTATCTGGTGGTATGTTTAGCTGCTAATGTTTTTTGACCTGATGCAGAAAAGATGTCTAATCTAGTAGAAGTCTCTAAGATCAAGGTGTTTCATTCTGCTTACTAATGACTCTGAGATAACACGTGATTGGAAATTACTTCCTCTGGTGTTTCAGTCTCTTTATTGTTCTCTGCGCTTTTTGTATAATGTAGTTGAATATTCTACTTCTCAACTCCTTTTAAATATCTTCCTAGATAGCCTGAACCAAATCAGCATTTTATATACCAGCTCTTCATATCCGAAGATACTGTTCAGACAGACACCTCTTAAATATTTCCTCCTACAAAAAGTAAGACCAACCCTGACCACCCCTGTCAAAATTAGGCTGTAGTGTATGGAATGTGCCTTGGACCAGGACATTGTCTGATAAAGCTATGGTCCGGGAATAGGGCATTGTCTGATAAAGTTATGGGCCCTGTGAGAAAGTGATCCATTAAATAGCAGTGCTCCCTGAATATCCATGTTTTATCAATAAGGGGAAGGAGATTTATGTTTGCATGAGTAACAGGTTTAGCTTCTATTACACTTATTATTGTCATGTACAAAAACTCACTCCTTAAAGATACCCAGTACAGAATCTGCCAAAGTGAGCCATCTTCATTTTTTCTATGGCCAAAGTGTACCTCATCAAGGTCCCTTATCTTGTTCCATGTACCTCATCAAGGTCCCTTATCTTGTTCCATGTACCTCATCAAGGTCCCTTATCTTGTTCCACTCTGCCTCTAAGTGACATCCATTCCCTACTTGCTACTTCACATTTGAGTCTATGGGAATATATGGTGATCAGAATCAGTCTGGTTCTGCCTAACCAATCTTTGCAAGCTATAAATCTTCCAAGCTCAACTTTGAACTCCTTCTGTATTGACAAAGGTACTTTATTGTTGATCAATGGGTCTCGTCTCTTCCCATTCTCACAGCTTGCAATGCAGACACGGTCAAAGCCAAACCTCTTAAAGTTAAATGTGCTCATTGTCACTTTGGTGAATTTCCAGTAAAATGAGAAATGTTGGAGGCATAGGCAAAATTTTGAGCAAGCTTAACCAGTGAATGTAATTTATTTACCTTCCAAGATATAGAGAAACAAACTTTTCACTCATCTTGCCATCATTCTGTAAAGTATGATCCCTCACACTGCTAGGGCTCCAATTGCCCACTTTGTTTTCATACAGAACTGCTGACCTAGTATAACAAAATATAGTTTCACATTTCTTCATACAGGTGCCAAGTGACAGAAGAAAAATCTTGTTCTACCAACCAAGTCATCAATAATGTCCAAAAGCAAAATGTCTGCAGCCATCCTAATCCCAATAGATGTCTTTCAACCTAGAGTCATTACATCTTTAATTGGATGACACTAATGAGAAGCTGAGTTTGGTAGTCACTTTGTCATTCTATCCAGCCCTTTAATTAGAGTTAGAATCTCAATCCAACCCAGATAATTTCAAAAGCTGTGATGTCCCTTAAAAGACATGCCAGTGGTGGTGGGGAGATATGTATGTATTTATATATTATGGAAGATTTAAGGCTGATATCAAGTTACTGCATGTATATCCACCTGGTAGTGACAGAAGTATTACCCGTGTTTGTGTCTCTGATTGAGGCATGCTTAATGAACTACTTACCAATAAAATGGTGTCATCTAAATTATTTGCCGGGATATTGCCCATCAGAATTTGCACACTCTCATTTATAGAAATAAAATTTTGCTCAAAATAACAGTTCACCATTAAAGTAAAAACCTATACCCTGGACATACCTCTGTATACAGACAGTATTGTACCATTTAACTTACTTTTGGAAGAACAGAAGTAGAGCCAGCAAAGTAGCTTCAGTTCTGTTGTATCGATATTTATCACAATCTTGCTTTGTACAGTACTTTTTAATTACATGTGCAGAATCAGTTTTACAAAGAAACAATGTGTCTGTACTGAGCTCATCAGGGATTACACCCCTATATATGTCCTGTTTTCTTCAAATCAGCAATTCTTTGTTAGCAATTGTTTAATAGTAAAAAAAAAAGAAAAGTTGCTTAACTTAACAGATCATATGTCAGCTTTACTAATGACCCCCGTCTAGTATTACTTACAGGTTATTAGGAGACAAAGCTTTCCTCTCTCTTGTATTCATTCTATTCTTAAATAAGGGGAAGGGTTCAAGCCTGTAATTCTTTGTGGGCCTACTGCAGAGTGTTGCGTTTTATCTTCATTTGCCAATCCTGGAATGACCTATTCCACAGGATTCCTTATACACTGTCTTCAAGCACTTCAGTTCTTCCTTGGTGTCCAAGAATGTTAGTGCCCCTCCAGGGAGCATACCTTTGAAGCTGGCAAAATAAACAAATATATATTTAATTTTCTGTTGCTTGCACTTGTGTATTGTAGGCAGAAATGCAACTTCCTTATAGCTGTGCTGGAGTCATTATCGCACACCGTTCTACTGACATTAATTTTTTAATATATCCTAGAGTCCAAAGCAAGTTTATAATCCATTCTTTACAGATAGTAAACCTAACCAATGTAGATGAGACACTGACCTTCTCAACTCAGTGAGAAGGAAGACTCTGTGGGCCTTTACTATTAAAATATCTTCAACTAGGATACTTTCCAGTCAACCACTGCCTTTCTCATAAAGGAAACACAATCATTTTCAGATGGCAGCAGTATGCCTATAAAGTGCAAAATTTTAATTTGGGCATGGTCTTCCAAGTCTTGGAGTTTTCTTTATAGGGACTGTACTAGGGTTTTGTTACATGTTACACTAAGCTGTGTCTCTTACTTCAGTAGAGAATTCCTGCAGCTGGTCTGAATGCAGCAATATCGTCTCCTCAGTTTCCAAGATCTTCATATTATTTTTCTTTGACAGCATGGAAAACAACTAAATAATTTTAGCATTCCAAATGATTTGCTTGAACTGGTTCATCATTAAGGGTCCCATCTGTTTATTGCTATTTCTCCATTTTATTTTTCAATAGAGACCCTTAGCTGTGAGTCCCCACATAAGGAAAGTAGACACCCACTAACCACTTTTTCTTCCCTTCCTTTTCTCAAATGCCAGCATACACTTGGTCTCTACAAGAACCCTTTTATCTCTTCACAGGATATAAGTAATTTCTAGTACATTTTCAGGGACTGCCAATGCTTTAATAACATTTTTCCTAGCTGGCCAGGACAGACAATTGAAAGTGTGCTTCCTTACTTTGTTCATATCCTGACAAGCAGTTCTGTGAATATATAAGTTTAAATGAATGCATATCCTTGTTCACACCATTTGTACCAATAACACACTGTTGTGCTTGGAATACAATGCTTGTTTAGACATACTATGTGTACTGCAAATGTAGTCTTGTGTGTGTGTGTGTGTGTGTGTGTGTGTGTGTGTGTGTGTGTGTGTGTGTGTGTGTGTGTGTGTGTGTGTGTGTGTGTGTCTGACTGTGAGTTTTACAGATACGAGTACTTTCCATAAACTATTAAAGTACACTCATGCAAATTTAAAACAATACTGGTCCTGCATAAATAAACTACTCAAACCAGGAAGGAAAATACATCCATCACATTCTCAACTAACCTAACATTAAAACAGTTTCCACATTTTTCAATCACTTTATTGACGCAGCAGCATCTGTGACATGACACTATTATAATAACATTCCCATCTTAACTAAGAACTTCCCATCAGTTTTCTTTAATCTAAAGACAACTAAAGTCGCCTCTCTAAAACACTTCCATAAAAATAAAGGCCATTTCCCTTGCACCAGACCATTTTCCTTGTGAAGGCCTTCAAACAGCCACCAAAGCCATAAGCCTAGCCAATCACTACACCAATTAACAGATCCATTACTGAACAATATTTAACAATATGTTCCAAAGATCTGGAAAAAAGTCATACAAAATATCAGTCTGTAAATGTGGACCCCAAATCAGTGTTTCAAACTACATACCCATAGCTATCTTATCACCTCCAAGTTACTTGAAAAGTGTATAAGAAACAACTAGTACAAAACCTCACCACAAATAACCTGTTATCATCTACTCAACATGGATTCTGCCCGGGATACAGTACTGAAAGCACCCTACTATCATTCTTAAACAACATCTGCCAAAGTAACAAATATGGCCCTTTTACCACTAGCATGTTTTTATATCTATCCAAGGCCTTTGACAGTGTATCCCAACTACTCTGTCACCATGTACAAGAAATGGATCACAGCAGTGCCACATTAATCTGTTTTAAGAGCTAGATCTCTAAACACACACAGACACATCTGAGACAATATCATGGCTCTCTGTCATATGATTAACTTTTTAAATAGTCAAATTTCATATGATCAAACTCAAATGATCGACTACTTAAAAAGTTGATCATATGTAAAAACTCAAAAACAGCTTTTTAGCAGGATGCACAAGCCTCCCTGCCCCCCCCCCCACACACACACACACACAGGACCTGCACCCACCACACATATAATTATATATATTGACTCTGAGATTGCACTACAGTGGGGAATAGGGCATAGTTCCCAATCCTCATTGTACAATGATGCGAGGACAGTTCACTGTTTAAAATTAATATGGATTTATTTGACTTTTAAACTAGTTAATCATATTAAATTTGACTATTTCAAAAGTCAATTTTTTAACACATATCCCATGAGCATAGGTGTCCTACAGGGATATGTACTTGGTCCTACCCTATTCTCCATCTTTGTCAATGAAATGCATACCATTATCCCAATTGCTCATTAATCCAATATACTGGTGATTCTATCTTAATTTGCTCATTCAACTCCCTTAACCAGTTACAGCCTGTCAGACACACAAATATATATCAAGTTAAAAATATATAAAAAAAGGCTTTGCTGTTGCACATAAATCTGTACTCTTCCTCTCTCTCTACTATCTCACCCTATCCTTCTCTCTTGCCTCCTTTCATTACTGATTTCACTTTCCACTCCATTCTCTTATTCCCAAAGGTCTACCTCCTCCCACTAGCCTTAAAAACGCCCTTGTGGTCATTAGCCTAGAACACACATATGAACCTATGAACTCAGCTTACATCACTGTCGCTCTTCATATTTTCCCCATACCTTTTGTGTCTTTATTTCCCACTGTTTTTTCCACCTAGATGGTCTCAATGTATAAAAACTGTTTACTGAAAATTTTCTCTCTAGGTCTCCACTGAAAATTGGCTTTGCTTAGCCAACTATCCTAGTTAACAAATCAATAATAAAATATAATCAGTAAAAATAATAGTCATTAACACATTAGGTCAAGCGTACATATTTAATACTTTTCATATGTGTACACAAATGTCTATTTTGTATGAATAAAGATGGGTATTTGTATATACGCTATATAAATGCGACATATATGTATATACATGTACATCTGTATTTATATGTGCATTTAATTTCCTACTTTGTGTGACTATTACTATGCACATTCATATTATTTCATACTTGAGTATGCATTGCATTATGCACATCTTCACAACTGTATGTAACACACATACAGACATAAATTGTTATAAATGTAAAGATTTACACATGTATTTATGAATACTTATAAAGGTAAATACACAAGAATGCATTTAGAAATGTATATGTGCACACGTGCATGCCTGTTATGTTTGTATGTGTCTACGTGGGCATGAATGCCACGGATTGGTCAGAGTAATACACAATCAGTCATGTCACTGTTGCTCAGTTTGTGCTTAATGATTTTCAAAAAAAAGTTTTCATTATTGCTATGACTCTTCTTTTTTCCCCAACCATCACGAAACATACTTATATACAGAGACAGAGAATGAAAAAGACACGTGTATATGTGTTATCAATAACTCGTATAGGTTCATAGGTGTTTACTAGGCTAATGACCACAATAGCCTTTTTAAACCTAGCCATGCATCCCAAATCTCTGACAAGTTCTGATATGCACAAAAACTCTTTAACAGTCCATCCATAGTCTATGTCACACTACTCTCATGATTTCTTTTCTTCTCTAAGCTGTTCTCCCTCTGCAAATGATTTGTCAGTTTTATTTTTCTCTTTACTTACTGACAGCTGCTGCCTAGAAGTTTCCCTTATTACATTTCTGTGTTACACCAACATAAATGGGTTTAAAACTGATCAGATATTATTCAAATACCATTTCTACCTTTTAATTATCCTGGTGAAATCTTTCTTTCCATTATACTTTCTCTCTCTCTCTCTTTCAACGCAGACTTGCTACTTGGAATACTTGCCTTTCTGCAGCTTTATATTTTAACTTGACAAGAGTTTAGAATTCAGCTCAAGTGATGTATTTTTCATAGTTCTTAACTTAATTTCCTTAAAATGCACCCTCTTAGTTGATTGCTCCTGTTTAGTATTGCTAATCATTTTCACCTCCCTGCTTCTGCAAAATTTTCAGACTGCAACGACACCAGTACTCCTAGCTTTGCAACCCTTCCGAGCTGCAATATTTTAGCATAAGAGGGAATGACAACAACTGAATGGATTACTTTTGCAAACCCAATTTGTACTTATTGCTGGCAAACAGGATAATGTTTCTTATCACCATAAGTGATACCACTTATCCTGCTCTGTAATTGCTTTCTTCTTACACACTGCCCTTTTAGAAGTACTGCCATAGTGTCTGAATGTAACAGTCCTTGCAGTTCCCTTCTGTTAAATTAAGGCACTGCACTTAATTAGTCTGTCAACTGCACGGTAACAGAATGCAGTGTAGAAGATAATGCATTACATTCTAGATGCATAACATTACATGACCTTTTTTCACATTTAAAATGGAATATGTCTGCAGTTACTATGTTTTCATTTGTTGACATTTGACATGTTTTACTGCAAGTCTCAGTTTATATATGGTCCCACACCATCACTCTTACTCCTAGCTCAACAAAACTTTCAGAGATGATGAACACTTATCTTCTTAAAGCAGTATGGAAAGAAGGTGTACAGTTCACAACTACTTTGCTGCTTTTTTTCTGTTACTATGTTGACCCCCCCCCCCCCCAATCTAACCATGAATTCATTAACATGTTTAAGTTACATGACTGTGAATTTACTGATTTATGAAAAAATGTCTGGCTGTTAAACTTTTGGGCTTGTGTCTCTGAAGTCACACCAGTTCTGGCAAGTTATGTCTGTTTGACTTGACTATAGTCCTGCCAATCAGACCCTTCCAAGTTCATGAAGGTTGCTAGTGGTTCTTCAGTTAACTGGGCATTTAAGAACTTGGCGAACCAGCTTCATCATAATCCTCCGAGTAGGCACACAGGTCAAAGGTCAGAAAACATGCCATAAGGTCATCTCCACAGGGAAGCTGTTTTAATAGTGGTTCTGCTTTTAGGGTAGTCATTGACTTGACCAAGACAACCATCCCTTCAGGTACAAATGCTATGACCAGTGGTAGAAGCTATTCCATAGTAATTTTGGCACATCTATCTACATACAAGTACATTCTACAAGACTGTCCCCCTCTCTTTTTGAGGATTTCATACAGACATTGTCAGCAACACATCTCAGAACTTGACATTAATAACTTGTCAAAATGCCCACACTCTTCATCAATCTGGGAGACTAAAACAGCTGAAATTACAAATATTCATAAGTGAAATGAAAATAAAGCAATTTCTCCACAGCAAAACAAAATATTGTACTTTAAATGCACAGCAGAAACGACTAACTCCAGCCCTGGATGACTAGGAAATGGTCTCTGTTGGTAACCTTCTTCAAAAATTTCTGGCAGGAAAAAATTCCAGATTATTTTTCAGGTCTTCTGTCACAGTGTTTGATTTTCCCTCTCTCTGTATCTTAGCCACTGCTCTGAACAACCAGTCTCCTTTCACAAAAGGTTGATGTTCTTTTACTGGGCTTTTCTCAACTCTATTTTATGTTACATCTAACAGCTCATTACAAAGGTTTGATGGTACCAATACAGCTAGGTATCTTACTGTTCTTAAAGCAACAGAAACAGGTTAACAAAAACACTTGTTACATTTAAAGAAAAATTACTCTATTTATAATGTATTCCAAAATACTGCCATAAACATTATTTATACCAGTATTTACACATTTTGGGTCACTCCATTTGGTGGGAAACACCACACTGTGCTACTAACACACACACACACACACACACACACACACACACACACACACACACACACACACACACACACACACACACACACACAGATATATAGATAACATAGCACCATCAGTGAGCAAAATTATGCAGTTGCTTAAAAATTATATGTATACATATAGCTATATTTTAAACAATGCTGGATATTTCTTCACCTCTGCAGTGGTGATGTATGGTGTGCTTGGCATTATTCAGTCCTGCTCAACCTATAGGTTCATAGGTTAGTACTAGGCTAACTGTCCTTGTGAGCCATTTTAAGCCTAGCCAGTTATCACTTGGGAGACTCAAACCCTGCACCTAGTGTTTGTAAGGGAAACACCTTAACCATTAGGCCACCCTCCCAACCCCTTAAAACAGTCTCCATTGGTGTTACTTTTAGGTATTGCTGATGCCATTGGCTACTTTCATGAAACATTCGGGTAGCATGGGGAGCACAGCAGCTTAGTAGTTAACAGGTTTGTCTTTGAGTTGTGGGATATAATGTAGAATCATGTTGTCCGGTCACTGAGTGGATGGAATTTGCATGTTCTTCTTTGTGTATGTGAATTTCTTCGGGGTACCAAGGTTTCCTCTTATGCTCCAAAAATATCCTGGTTACTATAAAGCAAGGTTAGATAACTTGCTGCATTTTCAGCACCTGTATCTTTACCAGTGAGGACCATAAAAGGGAAGTATTGTGTCAGAATGTTATTTTTTTCACTTTTCTCAAGATATAGTCATTGTATACAAGTAATGAAAACCATAGTCAACATATATGGCTGTATTTCTAAGAATTACAAACATCATCTCACTTTACTGGGTCCATTTGGCAGACGAACATCTCGCAAGAGCAGAAGTCATGACCTCTGGCACTACTTAGCACATGTAAGCTGCTGAAAGGTACCTTTGAGGTTGATTCTAATATATTTAGAATTATCCTACAAGGAGAAATAACTCAAAAATACAGTACATCTAAATTTGCGTCACTTTGTGCTTTGCTAAAATAAGGGGGAAACAAGTGAAATGGTGGCCTATTGGCACATTGAGAAGCACTATCAACTCATGGTGAGAGGTTCTCAGCTGGGGTGCCTTCTGTGCAGAGTCTGCAAATCCACCACATGTTCACAGAATTTTCTCTGGGTACTCTGGCTTCCTCCTAGATAGAAAAGATATGGATTAGATGGATTTGTGACTCTAAATTATGCATTGTGTGCAAAGAATCAGATGTGACTCACCAGTACTGGATTGATGGAAACAACCAAACATGCAGTGCAGAATCAAATGAGTTTCTAGTGTATTCCTCATAAAAACAAACAAAAAAAAGTTTTATTGATATTCAAAACATTCTCATGGACTGTTCTGTTTTAACCAAATCCAAAGTGCAAATTACAATTAAAAAAAAAGAGCAGCTACTTAACTTGTGACTTTTACTTTACATTGTGTTTGTTTATATATGAAAACATGTCAGTCGTAAAATAACTAGTGTAAATTTATGAAATGCTTCATGTCTTTATACTTGTAGCACAGTTTCATCAACAGAATTCAAACAATGATATAATAAAACCATGAATGAAACTGCAAAACAAATACCTCATCCTAACATCTCTGAAGTCAACAATTGAAAAAAATTTTTTTTGTAGTGGGACAGTGGTACATTATTTAGTTTATTTACAGTATTTGTTTGTACAGAATGGATATCCCCTTATATTACAAAGTAATTACTACATATAGAACTTCAGACAGGCACAGCTGAAGTTTTGTAACTTTTTTTTGTAGCTGAAATTGTAATTGCCCTGGATTACTTCATTCTTTTTAAGTTGCTATTTTGTTAAATACCATACACCACTGCTTATTATGTAGGGTGTCCTGACTGTGCTCTTTGGTGCACAACCCATCATGTTCTCCTCTTTTAAGGGTATTTGTGTCATTCAAAGCTAATGAGTGATAAACTGGTTATAAGGAAGGGAGGGTACTTTCAGAACACAAGCATGTTGATGCTTGCCTACAGGCTTCCTCTTAAAAAAAAAAAAAGACTTCTAACATTTTAAAATATATTAAAAGAAATGACTTAACCCTATGACAACTGGCCATTTTACAAAGGATAGTATGTTAATTATTGGTTGTTTTGGCCTTCTAATTTTTCTGTTTATATATAAAAGTTTCTCAGTTTTTTTCCATTAAATTTTCAAAGCATGTTACTTGCACAATTATCTTTAAGGTACCATTAGACTGGGTGAGAAATGTAAATGTGGCCCTGGGCAGTGACAGCCCCCCAACTCAAAGGTGAGAAGAAAAACAAACAACAAATTAAATATTTCAATGTATAGTAAAGATCTTCTACAAACTCTCTACTACACAGTTTACCAGCTGCTTAACTGAATCCCAGTACTGCATCAATGTCCAACTGGCAACTCTTCAGTACCGCTGACTGCACCCACTAATAGCCTGCACCCAAGGTAGCTGCCCCTGCTCCCCATCCTGCTTATGGTTTGGGCTCCTACCCTTAAAGGCACAGCAGCAGATGCACCATGAATTTTAATTAAAAGAAAAATGCTGTCAATTTTTCATACCTCATTTTAAAGAAAGAATAAAAAGATTACTTTTGTACTCAAACACATACTCTCTAATTCTGAAATAATGGCATTATATACTTATGTTTTTGATAACTTTTATATTTTATTCTGAAGAGAAATGAAGGCTACACAATGTTCATGTCACTATTGTGAAAAGTATGCATTTGGTCAATTTCCAAAGGCCACTGTGATCAGAATTCCACACTAACTTCAAATGAAAGTATCTACTTACTGTTTCAAGACATTCTTATGACATTTCTGTGATAAGATCCATGGATAATTCCTTCTTTACTTTGTTTAGCACAATCACATAGCTTTTTAGGCAACAGTATATTTACATGCCTGTCAAAATGTGTAAAATTAGCTTTTTAATTTAACATACAAAATTAGAGAAATATATATTTTTTTCTCAGAAACAGAAAAAAACAGTAGGCAATAAGGATTAACAAATTATATAATTCAAATGAGTCACTCAGCTTGAAAAAATACAAAATATATATCTGTTGTGAATCAAACTGCAAAAGCATACCAAAATATTTAGTACTGGTACTTAGCAATAAAGATAGTTGTTTATAACTATGAAGTCTTGCAGCAAATTTATCAGATTAACATATCATGACCCTCAGTTTTGAAATGCACTTAGGTGATGGACCTACACAACTTTATCTTCATGCTATGCAAATTAGACTAAACTGGAGGGTATAAGCACAGTGCCAAAAATCTTCTACATTCAGAAGAAATTAATATTTTTACTCCATAAAGAAGTTCTCTTGCCCATTATTGTGCTCTGTATACTGAGCAGAAATCCAACACATCAGAACCAGTGGAAACCAGATATAAATGAAACTGTCGTACTAGAACTATGAACACTGATAAATGTATGATGTAGCACCTATCTATAGAAAAGGCTGTATCTCAGTCTCCCTTCCAAATTTCCAGTACCATAATCATGGGTGACTGCAACTGCTCCACTATTAACTTGACTGTAATTGCTCAACTATTAACTTGGAATCCCATGAAGCCGCGGTGGTGCAGCGGTAGCATTGTTGCCTCACAGCAAGAGGTTCTCCCGTTCGATTCTCAGCTGGAGCGCCTTCTGTGTGGAGTCTGCATGTCCTCCCTGTGGTCAAGTGCCGTTTGAAAGACATGCGTAGAATGGGCGTGCCTTCGCTGAAGGTTGGACATCGAGCTGGCACCTCAGCACCCATAAACAATCTACTGCCAATCATTAACTGATTAACTGGGAAAAGCCGAAAGAAGAACATTAACTTGGAATCCCATGCAACACCAAATGTACAGGCACAGAGATTCCTGGATTTTGTAAATACAAACTTCTTGGACTAGAAAGTCAATACACCAACCAGAGGTGCAACGATACTGGATCTGGTTTTCACTAATAAGGGAGAGTGCTGCACACCCCCTACTGTAACGACTTTCCTGGTAAGGTCAGACGACAAAATGGTCTCCTTTGAAGTAAAAATAAAACCTGGACCCCCAGCTAATCCTGGAATATTCTGGAACTACCCTAAGTCTAACCTCCTGCTATTAAGTGATAACCTGGCAAAATTTCATGCCCCCATAAACCCTGAGAACACTGCTGCTTATGCAGAACTGTTCAAAGAAAGTCTGTACAAGCATGTTAATACCTGCATAGAGGCAGCTGTACCCACCAAGAAGTGCAGAACTAACTCAAAACACAAGCCACCCTGGTAGAATCACAAAGTCAATAGTCTCTATAACAGAAGGAAGACAATCATGCAAAAAGTAGTAGGTGCAGCACTCAGCAGAATAAAAGCACTCTCATCAAACTAAACAAACAATTCAGAGGGCAAATAAAGTATATCAAAGCCAAATTTGAGGCAAGTTTGGCCTTGCAGGCCAAGGACAACCACAAAGTATTCTTTAGGTATGTCCTCAACCTCAAAGGCAATGCACAGTTGTGTGCAGAGCTCATTGTAAATAGAGCCACCTATACTGATCCAGAAGATATAGCAAACCTGGCTGATAAATTCAGCTCCAACTTTACCTTTCTCTCCCCCTCAATCTTCCCTCAGGAAATATCATCAAATATAACTCCCCCTACTATCACTAGGGAACAGTTTCTTAATGCTCTCTCCAAGAACGAGAAAACTGAATCAATGGGCCCAGACAATATCCCAGGATGCATTCTAAATAGCATGAAGCATGACCTATCATGGCATCTGGAATTAATATTTAACTGTAGCCTACAAACAGGTTTCATGCCTCATGAATGGAGAACAGCAACAGTCATCCCTCTGCACAAAGGTGGGCTATCTACAGACTCGGGAAACTACAGACCCATAAGTCTCACTAGTCTTATATGTAAAGCCATGGAAAGAATTATCATGGAAATGATTAATAGAGATGTAGTAAACCTCTATACACTGGACCCAACCCAGTTTGATTTCGTTGAGGGCAGATCATGTCTACTCAACCTGGTGGGCTTCTTTGAGTAGGTAACCAAAGCAATGGTTGGGGGGGGGATGGTTCACACTGCCTACCTTGATCTGCCCAAGGCATTTGACACAATACCCTACTCGGACATTGTTGACAAACTCAAGAGTTTAGCTACAAACTCAAATGTCACCTGGTTGATAGCCAACTGGCTCACAGACAGGACCCAGAAAGTTAGAATTGGGGAGTCTACCTCTACAAAGTGGCCAGTCACAAGTGGAGTCCCTCAGAGATAAGCCCTTGGACTGCTCCTTTTTGGCATTTACTTCTCTGAAGTTAAGGCCAATGTCACTGGTCTCTAGTTGACTAAATTTCCAGATGATTGCAAATTAGAAGCCATCACTAAATTCCACACTGTCACAAATGTTCTCCAGGAGGGGCTGACACAGACAAACAACTGGTGTCAGAGCCATGGACTAAAACTAAATGCCAAGAAATATACAATAGTATCCTTTGTGAAGTCATTGACCCCTGGTTACTATCATATTGACAATACACCCTTTAGAGTTGATCCAGTAGGCAGGGACTTTGGAAAACACATAGACAGTAATCTAGCCTTTGGCCATCATGTGTCTACAGTGGTAAGGAAGTTATATAGTAATCTAGCCTTTGGCCATCATGTGTCTACAGTGGTAAGGAAGTTATTCTATTTTGTGCAACTTATAAACACAGGTATGGCATCTAAGTCCAATGGAGTAATTGTTCCACTGTATTCAGCATTCATCAGACTTGTCATCGAGTACAATGCCCCCTTTGGTATGTACCTAACCAGGCATATTCAACAACTGGAATGTCCACACAGGTTTCTCACTAAAATAATACAGGGCGTAAAATATCCTATGCAGACCACCTGGAAGCCCTATCCCTGTATTCTATTACAGGCTTTTGAAGGGAGAGCTATGCCTGGCATACAGGGCATTGTCAGACCTCACTCTGATGGGCCTTCTGCACATACACAAAACAAACAGCACCATAATTACCCATTCTAAAGACTTAAACCTTGCTGTGAAATAAATGGGACCTGCTTGAGAGACAGGTATGCATTGCAGACACTATCCTGTCTATGGAACAGGCTCCCCATCCATGTGAAGCAGAGTTCCTCCCTAACCCAATTCAAGTGCAACTTGGACAATTGGATGGGGAAGAGGAAACTCATCCCTGGTTTGGCACCTATGTTTCTAATGTACACAGGCAACCAGTAAATGGTCATCTCACAGGCCCCTGCTTGTAAATGTTTCATCTCCCAAACTCCTGCTTACACTTATCAAGGGTATCAGGACTTGTCAGAGATTACAGATACATGGCTGGGCTTAAAAAGCCCCTTGTGGTCATTAGCCTAGTAAACACCTATAAACATATGAAACATTTAAACAGAATGTACAGTTACAAAAAACCTCTAGGAATACAATTCTATCTTTGGGGGTCTCAGTGTAGTACTATGCAGAATTTGTTCAGACCCCATTTTTTTGCTGAAACATTTTTTATGTTACCTAAGGCATATTGCAAATAATAAAAAATAATCTGGTGAAATAAATGATTTTTACATCTAACAACATAGTAAAGTAGTACTCTAGGCATTACTTTGTTCCACATAATGAGGCAAAACTGAAAACCACAGGCTCAATGGAGACTAGGTATAATGCAAACTGCAGCAATGAACACTTATAACTGTGCAGCTGCAGCATGGATCTATAAAAGGCTATATTATCAGTTGTTCTCTAATATTTCATTACAAAACTTTCAAGAAACAAAAGAGCACAGTTATGGTAGAAAACTACCCTACATGTAACTGTTAGAAGTAGATTCACTGTTGTATTCTTATTTTTAGGATACCTGCCTACAGCTAGCCTGACTGACCTGCCCAATTTCCAGAGCTTTTTCACCATTAGGACTTTGGCTGGAACCCTCCAGAGCAAAAGAAGTTGGCTCAAAAGGTGCCAGAATCAGTATCTCTAAAATTTTGTTACGATCCCTTGGTGGAGCAATATCTTTTCCTAGAAGTCTAAAGATGCAGTACCCCCATGAGAAACTACTTAACAGAAGGCTTGTAGATCAAAGGGGAATCCATGGGTAAGCATGCTGAAACCACAGAGCATGTACTTTGACAGATGTAAAAGCCAAGACAGTTTTACAAAGGTATGGCAGGTATTCTGAGACCATAAACACTTTAGCCCTGTTTCAGTCTAGGTTCCTTGACAAGCACCAGATGGAGCATGTTTTCCACTTTGCTAGGTAAGATTTCCTTATGTTTCATCTCCTGGCCTCCCTTAAGATCTTACTACATCCTGAGAATACACACACCTACCTCAAATTAGTGAGGAAACAACAAAGCTGCTAACCTGGTTAGGTTTGACTAGAAGAGGGAACCTTTATTTTGGGTTAGATGACCCTCATGTTGAGGCAATCATTTCCATTATTCTCTTGACAGGCTATATACAGGAAAGAACCAGTGTTGCCTTGAACAAAAGGGGGTTACTAGAATGACTTTTGAACTTTTCTTCTTGACCTTTATAGTACCTTGGTAACAGATGTGTCCAATTCAATAAGGTTGTATCTATTTTCTAAGCTTCTGGAGTTGTTGCTGTGCAGTAAAACTGTTTCAGTTACCCGTTCAGAGGTTAAGCAAGCAGGTCTACTTCTGGTACATCCAACATTTTGGTCAGATCTAGAAAGATGTCACTGTTGAACACCCATTGGTCTGCTTTGAGATCTGCTCAGCCTAATAAATACATTTTGCTGTGAAGGGCATGTGGACTGTGGTCAGTCATAGGTTTATAGGGGTTTACTAGGTTAACGACCACAAGAGCCTTTTTAAGTCTAGCCATGCATCCCAAATCTCTGACAAATTCTGATACCCTTGATAAGTGTAAGCAGGGGCCTGGAAGATGCCATATACAGTGGAACAATGACTTCCTTGGACTTAGATGCCATGCCTTTGTTTATAATTTGTGCAACACAAAATTATTTCCTCACCACTGTAGACACATGATGATCAAAGGCTAGATTACTGTGTGTGTGTGTGTGTGTGTGTGTGTGTGTGTGTGTGTGTGTGTGTGTGTGTGTATGTGTCCCTAAGTCCCTGACTACTGTGTCATCTCTAAGGGGTGTGTTGTCAATATGATAGTTATCAGGGATGGAAGACTTCCCAAAGGATACTGTTATGGATTTCTTGGCATTTAGTTTTAGTCCATAGCTCTGACACCAGTTGTTTATTTGTATCAGCCCCTCCTGGAGAACATTTGTGTCAGTGTGAGATTTAATGACAGTTCCTAATTTGCAATCATCTGCAAATTCAGTCAGCCAGAGACCACTGATACTGGCCTTGTCTTCTGAGAAGTAAATGCCAAAAAGGAGAGGTCCAAGGACCGATCCCTGAGGGACTCCACTTGTGACTGGCCTCTTTGTACAGGTGGACTCCCCAATTCTAAGTTCCTGGGTCCTGTCTGTGAGCCAGTTGGCTATCCACCAGGTGACATACGGGTTTGTACCTAATCTCTTGAGTTTGTCAACAATGCCCGAATGAGGCATTGTGTCAAATGCCTTGAGCAGGTCAAAAGTAGGCAGTGTGAATGATTTTGCTCTCATCCATTGCTTTGGTGACCTTTTCAAAAAATGCCCACTAGGTTGAGTAGGCATGGCCTGCCCTTGATGAAACCAAATTGATTGGGTTCAGTGTCTGGAGTTTTACTATATCACTATTGATCATCTCCATAATTCTTTCCACGGCTTTACATACAAGACTCGTGAGACTTATGTGTCTGCAGTTTCCAGGGTCTGTAGATGGCCTAAATTTGTGTAGAGGGAGGACTCTTGCCTTTCTCCATTCATGAGGCATGAAGCCTGTTTAAAGGCTACAGTTATATGGCAATTCCAAAGACCCTGATAGGTCATGTTTCATGCTATTTAGAAGGCATCCTGGGATATTGTCTGGGCCCATTGATACAGTGTTCTTGGTCTTAGAGAGAACATTAAAGACCTGCTCCCTAGTGATAGTAGGAGTTATATTTGATGATATTTCCTGAGGGGAGGTTGAGGAGGAGACAGGAGTACAGTTGGAGCAGAATTTATCAGCCAGGAGGTTTGCTATACCTTCTGGCTCAGTACTGGTGGCTCCATTTACAATGAGCTCTGCACACAATTGTGTATTGCCTTTGAGGTTGTGGACAGCTAAAGAATGCTTTGTGGGTGTCCTTGGGCTGGGAGGCCAAATTTACCTCAAATTTGGTTTTGGTAGACTTTGTCCTCTGAGTTGTTTTATTTAGTTTGATGAGAGTGATTTTATCCTGCTGGGTGCTGCACCTCCTAATTTTTTCCATGATTTTCTTCCTCCTGCTATACATCATGGTGATTCTGTAATTCCACCAGGGTGGCTTGTTTTTTGAGTTAGTTCTGTACTTCTTCCTGGTGGATACAGCTGCCTCTGTGCAGCTATTAACATGCTTGTACAGGGTTTCTGTGAACAGTTCTGCATAGCATAAGTATTCTCAGGGTTTATGGGGGGTTGAAAGTTTGCCAGATTCTCACTTAATATCAGGAGGTTAGCTTTAGAATAGTTCCTGAATATTCTCAGTTTAGCTGGGGGGGGGTCCAGATTTTATTTTTACTTCAAAGGAGACCATTCTGTGGTCTGACCTTACCAGGGAAGGCATTACAGTAGGGGGTGTGCAGCACTCTCCATATTTGTGAGGACCAGATCCAGTATAGTTGCACCCCTGGTTAGTGTATTGACTATCTGGTGAAGGGAGTTTTACAAAATCCAGGGATCTCTGTGCATGTATGTTTGATGTCACATACGATTCCCAGTTAATAGAGAGGTAATTAATGTCACCCATGAATATGGTACTGGGTTGGATGGTTAGTGTTTCTAGTAAGTTTATATACATGGTATGGGTTTCGTGGGTCATAGCTTGGAAGAAAGTGGTACTGTATTTTACCTATGGTGATTTTAACATGTAGCAGCTCAAGTGCATTGTCCTGTTTGACCAACCTTGAAGTATATTTACTTTTGATGTAAATAGAGACACCCCCACCTTTAGTCCCTGCCTGTGAAGTAGCTAGTCTAAATGTGTGGAAGGCATTATAACCTTGCACTGCTAGTGTGCACTCCCTGGGCGATTTTCTAGGTTTTAACTGCAAGCCAGCACAGAAAGCCTCATTGTTTATGTAACACATCATGGTGGTGGTCTCCGTCATAATCTGCAGGACCTCTTCTCTGAACAAATGGCCGAAAGCCTTCATTACCAGATTGACCATCATAATCTCTTTTGTGCTATGTTATTTTTCTTTATCTTGCCATCCCATACCCCTGAATTTATAGACAGCTCACATGGGCCTCCAAAACTAGATCGAAGGAATCTGTGGTGAGGATAATTGTGGGCTAGGATGCTCTGAAGGGCAACGCTGCTTGAAATTCACTATGCAATCCATTATGATATTTCCTTTCTAATAAGGGGAAGAATAGGAATGCTGGCTTCCAAGGAATGGAAACTCTGACATCATCTGCTCCTTAAGTACCACTTCCGCAAATACAGGAGTGTCCCAAAGGCAGCATGAGAATGCAGGATGTCATGTAACCCATGACTTGAGAAACTCCCTTACTGATACTGCTTCCTGTTATAAAATCTTTTGGAAGAACACAGTCAGGCGAGATACTTTGTCCTCTGGAAGGAAGGTTTTTTGATGGATGGATGGTGTCTAGACATGATGCAGGGAAAATTAGGCTCCATTTGGGGGGGGGGGGGGGTCAGGTAGGCCTTGTTCCTGCTAGTGGTGAAATTCAGATTCAGATTCAGGATGAATTCCAAAGCCTTGTCTGTTCCCTACCTGGATTCTGCTAGGATTAGACAGTCATCTAGGTAAGGTTCATAGGTAGGTACTAGGCTATTGGCCCTAGGGCCTATATAAGCCTAGCCAAAAAGGTACCCTGGCTTTCGCCACCCAAGAAAATTATTTTCCTGTGCCCCTGTCAAGCAGAGCCACAGAAGTGATCCCTGGGGTGAATTTCCTATCTCCCATCAAATCAAGATTTATCTTGAAGAGTGCTAATGAGCTTTGTTTAATATAGATAGGTAGTTTGTTCCAGAGTATGGGAAGTCTCTTGGAAAGGAATCTATCCCTCTAGCATGTTCTGTTTATTGTGGTGACAAGGTTTAGGTCCCTAGAGTGTGCAGCTCGAAGGGATTGGGATTTCTTTAAGTGGAGCATGTCCAACAGCTCTGAGTTTGACATAGCTTTGTATGTTAGGTAGAAATCACCTCTGAGTAGGCAATATGCGACAGAATAAAGCTGGAGTTTTTTGAGACAGTCTCCATAGGGCATCTGTTTGAGGAAGGTAATCCTCTTTGTGAGGTATTTCTGTGGCCTTTCCAGTTGTTGTAAATGTCTTGTGAGGTACATACCAAAAGGGGAGATGTACTCTATAATGCGCCTAATGAGTGATGAGTAGAGTGGAACAATTACCTCTTTTTTCCTGGATGAGAAAACTTTTGTGATGAGGTGTGCCACATAGAAGAATTTCCTGACTACTGTGGCAATGTGATTATCAAAGGAGAGACTACTGTCCACCTGTGTCCCAAGGTCTCATCACACTTTCGCTGTTAACTAGACTACCACCTATGTGGTAGTTCATGGATACATAGTTTTTACCAACAAAAGGGATGACAATGCACTTTTTGGCACTAAGCCTGAGGCCATGGCTTTGACACCAGTGAAATGAATACTAGTAACAAGGCTGTGACCATTGAGGCGAATGCTGAAGGAAATCTTACAGCCCTTATCCACCTATTATTGGGTAGAGTGGATAGTATTAATCAACGTATGGATTCCTTTGCCTGTTCTGGATCCACCATAGCAGGTCTGAGTCCGCCTCTTTCGTTGTTAAGGCAACACAATCCACCAGAGCAGAGCTACGTTACTGCAATCGAAAGTAATCCTGCCCATTCTGTGAACAACAACGGTTCTCAGTCTCCAGGCTCAACGGACATTAAAGTTGGGCAAAGTCCTGTCGCTCAAGGCCCTAATTATGTTATACGGGGGAACACTCCACAGAATTTAGACAGTATGTCCGTTCCATCAATCAGCACTTTTTTTGGGTAATACTAACTTCTTCAGTGATGGTGGCACAGAAGGAGAGCAAAGGGAACAAAATGATACTGTGAGTAGTATTACCAAGTTAATAAGTAGTTTTGATCAAAAATTATTTAAATGCAAAAAGTTACAATTAGAAGTTTCCTGTTCGCAAGAATGTCTTGACAAAAAACTGGTTCCTAAAGGCCTACGGCAATAGCATTATCCAGTAGGTCTTATAGAAGGCTCTCGATTTCATCATGAACTTCTTGCATTATTTGACAAGCAAGGTTTTGAGTTTATTAATGTGCTCATCATTCAGTACAAACTTGAAATTGATTCACTTAAAAGTGAATTGGAAAATTTGGAGCATAATATTAAAACTGATTCTGATTTCATGCAGTATAAGTATGATTATGTTCGCATTTTTACCAGTATTGAAGCCACCATGGTAAAAATGTTAAACATAAAAAATAAGATTATTAGAGATATGCATGAGTATTCCAAGAACTGTGCCTATCCTCGTCCTCCCCCAATATTTCAAGTTGCTATTAACAGTGAGACTTCCCTTGAAACTTCTGTTAATGTGCAAGATTATTTAAATAGGGTTCAAGCTGCTGCATCCAACATGCAGATAGATGATGGGCTGCCTCTCTGTCATAGTGAGAGACTGCTTAATAATGGTAATAACAACAACACGAACAGGGGTACAATAACTTGCAAACAACACAACAACAACAAAATCACCCTGATAACAATGGACTGGATGACAATAACCAACAGAGTTTTCAAAGGAACCGGAATGGTCAACAGACGAGGTCGAAAATGGGCAGGAACAAAGGGAGCATGAGGAACAGGAGAAACCAGCGCAGGAGATGATTTATCATTCCCCCATTCCCCAGATTATAGTTAGTTCTGAAGGGGACTTTAAAGTCTACAATTATACTGTTTTTGATATTTGTCAGGATATTGCAGACTTTTTTTTCAAAAGGTTTATCCTTCGTTCCTGATTCACATTTCGATTTGGTCAAAACAATCATTGACCTTAAACTGTTTGTTCACAAGTTGAATTTGAGAATCTGTATGAGGGATAGGTCCACCCTCATTAGTTCTTTGAAGGTTCCATGATTTTAATTCATCATTGCATGAAACTTTATGTATTTTTGAGAAAATGTGTGAGTTTGATTTAAGGGCTCTGGCATTAAATAGGCACACTGGTTTCAACAAAAAATGGTATCAATATCACTAGGAACCAGTGTGATTTTATTAACATGTTACGTGATTGCAATATAAGAGTTATGAAACCGGACAAGGGGAGTGGACTTGTGCTTATGGATTACAACATGTATGTTGGGAAAATATTGAGCATGCTTGACAATGAGGCCTATACACTAGCCAGCTTAGGTGAGGTCAATTCAGCTTACAATATGTATTAGGTATATTGATCTGCACCGGTATTTGAGTATCATGGCTCCCAAGTTGCTTGTCCTGTTTGGTTTGCCTAAGTTGCACAAATTGATTGACAACCCTCCATTTAGACCCATAGTGGATGGACGTGGGTCTATCACTTTTGCATGTGCAAAATATATTGACAGTATTTTGAGGCTGTTGGTTGAACAGGAGTCACAAATATGGATTCCTGGAGCTTCCTGCATGCAATCAACAACATTCCTTTCAATAAAGATTACTGGTTTCTTACAATAGATGTAAGAGACCTATATACGGTCATTCCTCAAGATTTAGGCCTGGAATGGATTAGGGAGTTTCTAACTTCTAAAATGATTAACAATGTGACCATACACTTGGTGGTGACCCTCCTAGAGATTGTTCTTACTTACATCTTTTTAGTTTTTGATGGTAAAATATATCTACAGAAGTCCGGGGTAGCAATGGGTTCACCCTGTGGAGGGAGGTTTGCCAACTGTATCATGGCACATTGGGAAAGAACTTTATTATTTACCAACACCATGTTTTGCAATAATGTAGCCTGGTACACAAGATACCAGAATGATATGTTTTTAATTTGGAAAGGTTCACCATCTTTAGTGCCATCTTTTATTTCTAATATTTCTTCAATGACTGAATTTCTTGAGTTTACTTATAATTTATATGAACATAATATCAATTTCCTTGATATTCTTTTATCTAAGGATATCCCTAATTCTAGGTACAAAAGTGTTATATACAGGAAGCCCACTTATTCTAACGATTTCCTGCATTTCACCAGCTGTCATCCTTTCCATCAGAAAAAAGCGGTTGTAAAAGGACAAATGGTGAGGGCGGCTAGGATGATCTCTGATGAAAAAAACTTCATAGAGGAATGTGACCATTTGGCAACTATGTTCACCAACAGAGGCTATCCATCCACATTGATTGTTAATATTTCACCTGAAGTAATCAGCAAATGACAAACAGGTCATTTCAAACCGAGTTTGTGCAAATTTAATAGGCAGAACCAACTTGGCTCAGATAAGGAAATTGCACCCAAACACCAGCTTTGTGATCAAACCTTCAGGACAAGTTTTTTATGTACCTTTAGTCTCGATCACTCACAAATTAGAGAGCTAATTTACAAAAACTGGACCCTCATTATTGGGGATAGGGTCCTGTTTAATATGTTTGGAGCAAAACCTCAAATCACATACAGGCGTTGGCAAAATCTCAAATCTATACTTGAATTTAAGCATTCTCACAAGTATATTAAAAACACAGGGATGGCTAAGTGTGGGTCCTGTAGCCAGTGAAACCATGTTTATGTTGGTTCCAAAATTAAAATTAAGGATAGAATTTTCAACATAAAAGGTAAATACACTTGTGATACCAGAAGTGTTGTATATGCTGCCTGCTGTGATAAATGCACTGCTTTCTACATAGGGAAAATGGAAAGGAGACTAAAGCAGTGCATTTATGAGCATTATTATGCTATAAGAAAGAAAGATTCCACCAACCCTCTGGCTAGGCACATGATGGAAAATACAGGCCATAATTTCAAATTCAGTATCCTTCAACATATTGATATAAGGGGTGGACCTTGGCAGGTTCGTTTGGAAATGGAAGAACTTTTTTGGCAGATTAGAACTGCTGCTTACATGTATCCTGGTGTAAATGAATCCGTTTCTATTAGTAGTATACTCAAACATCTCACTATGAGAAGGTGACTTTAGTCTTATTTTTGGCAAAGCCTTTTATTCTACTTTTTGGGCAAAGCTTTTCATTGTCTTGCAAATTGTTTGTTCATTCAGTTAAAATTCAGTTCTCAGAGCACGATTGTAATAAATAACAAACAGCTAAACATAATTGTATTGTAATATATTGTTTAATACTCAATTTTAATGTGTTTTATTGTACTTTTTGTAAAGTGTTGATTGGTTTTACAATGTAAAAGATATATATATATATATATATATATATAATTTTTTTATATATATATGGGTCTCTTTGTGGTTTAAATGTCAGGAGTTCTTTAAATACATGTGGATTGTGTTTGCTAATTAATGTAATTAGCCAATGGATTGTGGTATTTAAGCCTACAGTTCAATGGCTTTTACTTTTGTCTGAAAAAGGAGAGACATTGTTCCCTCCGAAAGTGCTAACTTAATAAACTTGTGTATAAGGTCCGTGGTGTTGATCGTGACTATTCCTACATTTCTCGCTATTTTTGTTTTTTCACAGTTTGTTTGTTTGCCGTTTTTGAGTTTACACCAGGCATCTGTCTCAATGAGGCCTTTTTGTAGGATGTCCACATCGTTAGGAGTTTCGATTATGGCTCGTAGTTTGCAGTCATCTCCCAACTTCATTAGCCAAAGACCTTCTGTGTTAGCCTGTACTTCAGAGAAGTAGATACCAAACAACAGAGGACCCAGGACTGAACCCTGTGGTACTCCACTTGTCATGGGTCTGAAATCAGATTTGGAGATGCCCTTTAGCCTGATGTATAGAATTAAGGGAGCCATGCATTTGTTGAAGACTCTGGGTAAAGTAGGCAAGCTAAATGACAGAAATGTGAAATGGAAATGTTTCTTCCTTGTCCCAAGCCTAGTAAACTGTACTGTCTGTCTACAGGGATGTGAAGGTAAGTATCTTGTAGATATAGAGTGACTATGGGGGACTGGGGTGGCATTAAAAGTAATAGGCTTTGGAGAAATAACATTCTGAACTTTGGGACATTGAGAAACTTGTTTAACTTTGATAGATCTATACTAGATCTTCATGTTCCTTCCTTTCTTGTAACCAGAAAGAGTCTGGAGTAAAATCCTTCCTCACCCAAGAGGAGCATCTCTAAGGTCCCTGACACTTTTTTTTTTTTTAATTATTAAGACTGCAGGAATTGAGAGAATGCCTCCGCAGTTAGGGATGTTTTGGAACTATAACCTATATCCTTGGTAAAGAATGTTTTACACCCACTGGTCCTGGGTCTTTCTTTTTCTTTTTACAAAGCCCAAGCACCCACTAACTCTGAGTAAACTGGAACAAAAGGGGGAAAAAAGGGAGGCCGGGCTTAGGTGGACTAATTGGGGAAAGGGAAGGGAAGGAATTCATATGGTGGACCAAGGCAAGCTGCCTGGAACTAGTTTCGTTGTCAGTGCTTTGTGACACATGACTTTGATACAAACACTCTGAAGGCCTTTAGTCACAGGTGGGAAACAGATACCACAATTCAGTGTCCAGGAACCTCCTTTCTGATAAAAAGCCTGGGGATATTAGTCTCTCCTTCCGTAATAAGGATGCTGAAGGTGTGGTAGCCTGTAAAGCATTTGTGCCAGAAAACTTGGCCAAAACAGATTCTAAGGGTGAGGGCTATGAAAGCACCTCTTTGCAATGAATTGCCAGATTCAGGGAGCCCAAAGTAATCTATTAGGATGCCCTCAGTCTCCCAATGCTTCTCCACATGTCTCTTGTTGGAATGTTTCTTTTTAGAAGGTTTTCTGAGGCCTTAACCTATGTCCTGCTGGCTACAAACCAGGTTCACACCCCTTCTTGGCTGTGACCTGCTGGAGAGGGTGCCTTCTTTTATGGATTGTCCTTGGGGTAAAATTAGCACAATGTACACAGGAGTTCATGCAATGCCCTGTGCTGAGGCAAAACAAGCACATACTATTGAAATCCTTGTAGGCAATCTGCTTTTCCTAAGCTATTCTATTAGTATCTTACACAAAAATGTCAGTAATAAATTTGGAATCACCATCAGACAGTGACTAATACAGCTGCTACTTTCAAGAAGAGATGAGGAAAAATCCGCTATGGGATACATATCTGGCCTCTGGAAGCAGGCTAACAAATTGACATACACCACTATGCAATGGGTGTTTCACAATAAAGCACTACAAGAAAGTTCTGAAAATGGCTTTGGCCAATGCACCTCTTACACTACCCAACATCTTTGAAATGTGGTAGGAGGGTGTTGGCCAAAATTCTGGGGGGGGGGGGTATGTAAAGCTCTGGAAGTCCAGCAAGCCAGTTAGGCAGGCTGTCTGTAAGAAGAAATCCCACAAGTGAGAACGGTTGCATACACATCTGGCCTCTGAAAGCAGGCTAACAGACTGACATACACCACTATGCAATGGGTGGTTCACAATAAAGCACTACAAGAAAGTTCTGAAAATGGCTTTGGCCAATGCCCCTCTTACACTACCAACATCTTTGAAATGTTGTAGGAGGGTGTTGGCTAAAACTCGGGGGGGGGGGGGTGTACGCAAAGCTCTGGAAGTTCAGCCAGCCATTCAGGCAGGCTGTCTGTAAGCAGAAATCCCACAAGTGAGAACTGTTGCAGTGAATACTATATTGATCATCATTAGTTGGAAAAAACATTTAAGAATCCTGTTCTAATTTTAAGGGCTTCAGTGCAGCACTTTGCTGAATTTGACCCAGCCCCATTACTCAAACATTTGTCACATTAGCTTTTAGCTAAGGTACTTCAAATGAAGTATGAAAACAGCCGCAGCCTCCTCGGTAGCCCTTAACATTAAGCAGTTACTGAGACAGAGGGACAATGCATGGTGGAGCTTGACAAGCAACCAAGACACAGCCCAACTATCAACAATATTTCTAACTGCATAATCCTACTAAAAGAACAATAAACCCTGCTATGAAAAGTTACTACAAGTCGCAGCAACCCCAACCTAAAATCCTAACCTAGCATGAACAAACTGGCACATCGAGGTAAAAAATGTCAACCAAATCATTCACCAACAGAAAGTGAATTACATTTTGCATGTAGCTTTAATATCCACTTCATAAAAGCAGCTACATCTCTTACTACAAAAACAGCTAAAGTTCCACTTCTCCCTTCTCAAAAGAAACAAATACTTCTATGGCAACTTTTTTCCTCAAAACTGTATCCATCTCGCTCATCAGAAAATACCTTCACGAAACCTATTACCCAAACAGGCAATATCCTTCCAAATGAATCACTACAAATTGATGCACATACCCTAGCTTATCCAGTATTCATTCTAATAAATATCCAGGAGTCCTGTGCTTGCCTCCTCCACAAGAAAGCCAATGCATATTTTTCCACTGTACACAGGAAGCAATTCTACTAATCTGTTTACAGTGAGGCCAACTCCAACTCTGCCATCACTATCTAAAATCCTCGAGAAGTGCATCCACTTATGACTTCAGTATCTTTTTAGCAATGACCTACCACCTCCAAAAACAATAAGGCATCTGCTCCTACCACAGTACCAATACAGCTCTTCTGGCATTCTTAAACTGAATTCACATCTACAGAAGTCATCAACATTTCTGGATCTCTGCAACTCTTTCAACACACAAAAAAATCTTAAACTCCCTGAATTATGGTTATCAGAATCAACAATGTCCTTGTTCAACAGCTACAATAGCAGCAGAACTTAAAAGTCAAGTGTCAGATTATTTACTCAGCCTTGCCACCTGTTACTATACATGTTCTCCTAGGATATATTTTAGGATCACTTCTTTTTAACCTTTCCATGAAAGACCTTGTCATAGCCACCAAGAATGCAACACAAGTTCATTATTCAGGTGAATCCACCCTAATATACTCTGCTTTAAATGTATATGAACTACAGAATGTTACATAAGAATCATTTTTATTTTGTTGAAAAATATCTAGAGCATGCTCAACTACTAGTGAACACTAAAAAGACCAAACTATTACTATTTTCCGTAAAGTCCTCCCTCTATGACAAAAACAGTTTTACTTTTATTTCATCAAATAATACTACGAATTTGTTTCTTATTCAAAACTAACTGCTGGGATAACTGATGAGAATCTGAAATTTGGCATTTATATCCAAAACGCTGTCAAGTTCCTCAAAAAATCTGACTTTACAGATCAGTGGTGTTAAAACACACACACTGCTTATCTACTGCCATGCATTGTTTTGAATATGGAAAAGCATACTTACAATTATACCATGACCCCCCATTAATATTCTAAAACGTGCACGCTGATTGGCCAGCGTGCACGTTGTAAATCGACTTATACTAATGGAAAAAGGTCCGGTCACCCCGACTTTTTCCATTAGTATAAGTCTTTTTTAAAACACTGTCTCGCTTTGTTAAAGGAATTTAACATAGCGACACAGGTTTAAAAAAAGCAACGGAGATGTCCCTTGCTTTTTTTAAAGCTGTCTCGCTATGTTAAACTCCTTTAACATAGCGACATAGTAAAAAGCAACGGAGATCTTGCTTTCTCCGTTGCTTTTTAAATGTCTCGCTATGTTAAATGGGTTTAACATAGCGAGACAGAAAATAAGCAACGGAGAACCCCGTTGCTTTTTTTAACTGTCTCGCCATGTTAAACCCATTTAACATAGCTTAACAGTTTGTAAAAGCAATGGAGATCTTGCTTTCTCCGTTGCTTTTCAAAACTTCGCTATGTTAAATGGGTTTAACATAGCGAGACAGCTAAAATAAGCAACGGAGATTATCCGTTGCTTTTTAAACTGTCTCGCTATGTTAAACCCATTTAACATAGCGAACAGTAAAAGCAACGAGAAGATCTCCGTTGCTTTTGCTCACAACTCTGATGTACTCGTGAGGCTACGCATGCGCAGTACATCAGAACTGCCGCGATAACAGACAGCGGCGGAAGGGCAGCAAGGAGGCATTATACAATGCCATTATTTAAGAAAAGTAATTATTATTTTTCTTAAATAATGTCACTGTATAATAGCAATAACCCACTTCTGGGTGTGGGTAATGCTGGATTTACCCACGGTTGGCTTTTCGCCCTCGGGACCAAACCACGCCAACCGTGGGTAAATCCAGCATTACCCACACCCAGGCATGGGTTGTTGCTATAATACACTCAGCTAGCCCAGTTGGAACACAACATTGCTTACAGAACTCATCACTGCATAGCCCTATGAAAATTCAGTTGGTTGAAATTGCCCACTTATCTTAATCTCAGTCAGTTAAAAGCAGCACAAAGAATTCTGTACTATGTAAATGCATACTCATCCCCAAGACCCTTACTAAAATGGTACTCTCCAACCAGGAACTTCTGCTCTAAATACATATTCCCAATCCATAACCAGAAATCATTCAACTCTTCTGCAATTCTCTGTACTCAATCACCAAATTAAATTTCTCCTACTTGTAGTCAAGTTAATTAAAAAGAAATGCTGTTAGAAAGTTGCTCTACACAACTCCAGAGCATGTCTCTACCTCTCTTGAACTGTGGTTCTACTTCTATAGTCCACCTAAAAACCCACCCAAAAGCATCAAACCTAATGATGCTGACTTGACAAGTAACCATTCCAAATGTTTACAATAAAACATTACAAAATGATGCTAAAAATAAACACAAGCAGAAATATGTCTTAGAAAAGGACATAAACATGAATTGGCAGATTTTTGCAACAGAAATAAGGGACAATTGCATAACACAAATGACAGATTATCTGTGGCAATAACTTTTAAATCAGAAAATAATGTTATCCATTTGCATGTTTGAGACTGCAAGAAGACATGAAGTTCCTCTTTTTAATGTTCAACCAACTCCAACATGTATAGTCAGTGGCTCAACTGACTGCCAACTTGCCTCTGATGCCCATAATATAACACGAGTGAAGCATGAGAGAGGATTCTGTACTCTTGAGATACCATTTTTAGATCCAGATATAAGTCAGGGCCTCATTTGTCTGATACGGTGGCATTTCAGTGGACTACAAAAGATCCCATGACACTTATTAGTAGGTTTAAAGTTAGTTTAGTAAAGGACACAGTACAGTAATATATTTCCAAAGTAAACATACCTGCATCACACACACAAAATCTGCTACCTCCTCTTGCGGTGATCTCATCTTACATATTCAGTGTGTGCAGTGCTGACCTGCTGCATTTGTGGGTTGTGTGGTTTACATGTCGCAATGCAGGTATTTCATGTACGTTTTGGCTTAGTTATGTATGCTTATGCCTCATTTTGTCATTCAGATCAAGAATGACAAATAACAGTAGCAACAGGTCTTGGTGGAGAGTGCTGTAGAATGGGCAGTGAGACCGCTATGAAATAAGCTTGGCCAGCTAACTTTAGTGATCTGACGATTTGGAGATGTATCTCCCTGCAGACGCCACCTTAGTCATCACTAGTGTGCAAAGAAACAAGCTGGCAGAGGGAGGTCGGACTGGTAGCCTGCTTGCACTGTCTCTGCTTTGGAGGCTCCAGGGCCACTTCAGATGGCAACTTGCTGATGGGCCAACTAAAGTATGGGTCAAATAGCTACCATGTAGCCCCCCGCAACACGTCAGACTGGAGGATGAAAGGTTGCATGAAGGAAACAGGTCCCAATATATATACTGTGCCAAGGTAGGCATGTGTAGACCAGTTTTGATTTTGTATACAAACACAGGTCCCTTATTGGTGGTAACACTTTTACCCACCATTTACTCCATTAATGACATCAAACAGCCCGATATAAAAGAATTGCTAAATAGGTGCTATTCATAGACTTCAAAAGAAAGTCTGAAATTGACTATTACCAATTACTTTTATCTAAACTCAAACAGCCCCTTCTGGTGACAATATTAAATGCTAGCTCAACAGGCAGCTAGCTGCCATGTTAACATTTTACTGTTATGAAAAGAGACCACCATTCTGGCAAAGGCACTTTTCAGGGTAGGACTCCCCCATGGTATAGTCTTTGGTATACTATTTTTTTCCCAATGATTTCTGGCACTTAATGTCTTCCAAATATTTTCTCAACACCCTCTAATACTACACACAGAAAACATCCTCATTCTAGCAGATGGCAACAATGCAAACTTACTACAAATACTAAATTCCAAATTTAATATAACACATAGGATTCAATGGACTAAACTCATACATAACACCTGCAAAACCAAGCATGTTATATGGCAGTCGTCAAAAAATAAAAAAGATGAGCCCCAATGTAAGCAAGAAGAGCTCCAAAGAAAAATAAAAGTCGTCATTCACACCGATTTAATAAAGCTTTAGATCTTTCATCTCCACCATTAATGAGATTTCATCAGATTAACAAGTTATACAATCAGATTTAAATCACAGGATAAAAAAATGTCATTTTTTCCCTCTGTAAAGGAGCGATTCGATGTTTGTGCATCTGCATTAGAACATATATAATTTATATACTAATATTAGATTATTTGATGGTCTATATCTCGTGCCATTAGCTAGCAAGATTTCTCAGATTATTGCCTAATAGGAGGTGTGATTTGATGGACGCTTCCTGGAGCTACTTCTCACAGACCCTAAGGTAAACATGAAACATTTGATAACATGGTATTTTCAAGCAATGAGTAATGGAGTGACATGTTTGTGGTGATTTTTGTGCATGATATAAATGGTAAAGACAAGGTAAAAGGTTTAATATCTAGGTGTATTGGTGGGGAAAATCTATTTAGTGTTTGTCTAAAATTAATAAATATTGTAGCTACCTGAGTCACTGAACACTTTTAAAACTGATTTACCAATATATATGCAACTTTTAATTTTAAATAACATATATGACTTTCTCAAAATTTTTATGGCGGATTGGGTCAGTTGTGTAATTTTAATATATGACCTAAGATGAAGTTAACTGTTGAGGACGGCTACGATGTATTGTATTTTGTTTAATAGTAATATTATTCCAGCATTTTACGTCTGGGTATTATGTAGTGCTGTCTAATATAGTCTGTTATTTTTTTAGTCATGATGAAAATTAGAATTGACATGTTTCAGGCTTTAAAAAAGAAGTAATGTTTCAGAAACTTTTTCTGAACTAAACCAGAGATCACACTACTGAAATATTGTAATTAATCTATTCAGTTAGCTTATATATTTAATTGCTTAAAATATTCTTTAGTTAGAATTGTTTTTAATTAATGTAATCTATTCATATATATTTTGTCAAATAGACTCTATCTTAGATTAGTTTCTATACATCATATTTATTTATGTTCTATCCCAACTATATATGAGAGCTTTAGTGCAGTGTGATAGGGGCCTGGTATGACTGGATGTTGGAATTCTTTTTTTTTGTATATATGTAAAATAGTGTTAGATGTAGTACTGTGGAAGGTATTAAATTTAGGGGTTTACTTATCTCTTCTACGAATTTTAATATTTACAGAACTATTAGTAATTAGGTTTCTCTCACTTAAGGGGTATTGGTGGTTAGGCACTGGGGTTTGGTTGAGGGAATACTCTTTATTTCATACTTGGGTAAATTTGATTGTCTTATGTAAAAACAAAATGGGTTCACCATACATGTAAGTTATGCACATTTCCTTTCTATATTCAATGTATGTCTTTTTTGTATTTCTAATGTTTGTTATTTATATAATAGTCCCAGAGGTCTCATGAAAATATTAAAAATCTTATTTCTTTTTGATTTATAATAATACAATGTTAAATTTAATGAAATGTCATGGTATATAGATTCATGGAATGTTTGAGGCATCATAATACAGCGAAAATGAAACTTCTGATGCATCTTTTGTTTAAAGCACAAGCAAATGTCTGTTTTTTGCAGGAAACACATTTACTCATGGAAGATTGGTCGAAACATTTGAAAAAAAGTTGGATAAGAAATATTATTGCTGCTGGGAATAGTAGCAACTCCAGGGGTGTAGCCATATTAATCAGAAAAGATTTTCAAGGGGCTATAAATGAGGTTAAGTCAGACCTAAATGGCAGATGGTGTTATTTTACTTCTACTCTTCCATATTCTAACAGACCAGTTTTATTTTTAAATATTTATGGACCATGTTCAAAACAACAAACTTTTATAATGGAATTACACAATATTCTTAATACATTTCAAAATTATCACCTTATTGTGGGGGGGGGGGATTGGAATGTAATTTTAGATCCGTTAATAGATCGCACAAGTAAGTTTTTGGTGTATAATACTCAAGCCTCGCTGGCTCTTGGTGAATTAATAGCTGATTTTAATCTTACAGACACAATAGCTTTCAGTAAGATTTCGTCTAAGGAGAAAATATATACCTATTATTCAAAATGTTACAAATCCTAGTCATGGTTAGATTTATTCCTGATATCTGAATCCTTCACAAATTTTGATATCAAATTTTCTATAGATCCTAGATTTTTCTCTGACCATGCTAAAATTTATTTATCTATTACATTTATTTCAGAGAGGATTTTAAAATCTACATGCAACAACTGGTCATTGAACAATAACTTATTAAATAATAGTGATATAATTAAAGATACAAAGGAGATGTTGGTGGATTTTAACTTTAATCTTCATCTTATAGACTTACCATTAGATATTCAATGGGTGGCTTTTAAAGCCAAGCTGAGAGGCTATTTAATTAGTAAAGCTTCTTTTTTTTAAAAAATCCAGTAAGTCAAAAGAACTTACTTTAAAATCAAAACTTTTGATGTTGGAGAGACAACAGAGATTAAAACCGGATTCAGATTTAGAAAAATTATTAATGGACACTCAAAAAGAACTTTTGGATCTACATCAGCAAAACTACTCTTTACACGAACAGAGACTTATTGCTATATATTCAAGTGGGCCCAAATTCCTTCTAAAACTCTAGCAAGAATCATTAAAACTAAACAAGATTCCTTGAAAATTCCTATGTTACAATATCAAAACAATATTTATAATTCTGATACAGAAATAATGCTGTTGTTTTACTCCCTTTACTCTGAAATCTATTGTAGTAATGAATCTGGACCATCTAAATTGCATATGGCTAAATTTTTAGAGTCTATTACATTTCCTTCCCTAAATGATGATCAAATAGAGATGTTATCATCTCCCTTGAAAATTCAGGAGATTCATCAGGTTATTTCTAATCTCAAAGCTGATAAGTCTCCTGGCCCAGATGGATATACTACAAATTTCTTTAAAGCTTTCAAATTAATAATTTCTCCTATCTTTTTAAAAATTTTTAATTTCATAATTGTCAATGGTATTACTGATTTGCATTGGAACACTTTGAAAACAATTTTGATTTCAAAAAATAAGCAATATAAAGCTGACCCACATAACTATAGGCCCATATCTTTAATAAATGTAGATATAAAGATCTTTGCAGGAGTACTTGCCAACAGACTTAAAAAAGTTATGCCATTTATAATTTCATCAGATCAAGCTGGCTTTATGAGTCATAGACATGCTTGGGATAACACTTTAACTCTGGATGCACTTCTTCAATTGACAAAGAAAGAACGTAATCCAATGTATGTTTATCATTAGATGCTTCTAAAGCATTTGATAGGGTTAACTGGGACTTTTTATTTCTTACATTATCCCACTTTAATATTCCCAAATTTTATATTGATATGATTATGAAACTATATGGGAATTCATTTACTTTCATATATGTAAACAAAAAGATGTCCAAGCCAATTAAAATTACAAATGGAACAAGACAAGGGTGTCCTCTTTTTCCCTTTTTATTTAATATTTTTATTGAACCATTATTTTTGTATCTAGCTCAAAATACATATCACTCTATACCAAGAATTTTAAAGAATAATATATTGCTTTCAGCTTTTGCAGATGATGTTAATTTATATTTTCAATGTCCTAATACAGATCTTTCTAAAATCATAAATGCAATTGAGGCCTTCTCTAATTCTTCTAATTATCAGGTTAATCATGAAAAATCAAGTATTTTTCCCATCAATCCAACATATCATAAATCTACCTTCTTTCCATATTCATCTTTTGGAATTTCCTTTAATCTTAAATATTTGGGTATACATTTTGATCACAACCATGATTCTATGTTACAGAATAATTTTCTAAGAGCTTGGTCTAATATTATTCAAGATTTGCATAGATGGAAGCTCTTAAACTTATCCTTGCTTTCTAAAGCTGCTGTGATTAAGATGAATGTGCTGCCTAGACTTTTGTATCATTTCTATGCTTCAGATCTCAATATTCCAAATAATATGTTTCCTAGGATAGATAAGGAATTAGCTAAATTTATGTGGTTTCCAAAATCAGTTAGAATCTCTTATACAAAACTCTCTTATCCTAAATTTAGAGGAGGCCTAAACTTACCTAACTTACACCTTTACTACAAGATTATATGTGCTAATAGACTTTTAATGATTTCTAATTTAACTTTAGAAACATACAAAGTTTCTCCAATTTGGTTGAGAATATGGCATCAACATGTTCTTACTAAAGGAATTAATCTAAAGTCTCTTCCATTTCTCTCTGTAATAACTTGTAATAAGTATAATATTTCATCAACTTTAAAATATAAGATAATGATTTTTCAAAGTTTAATAAAATCCATTAATCTACAGGATGGTTTACTCTATCTTCAACCTTTACATCTTAATCCAAATTTAAAAATTGATAATCTATTAATAGATCTTTCTAATTTTCCATTGATTAAAGATATTCTGGTATGGGATATTATTAAATATAGAGATATGTCATTGGTAGATATAAGGAAATTGTACAAAGCAAACTGTAGATATACAGCTATGTTGCGTCAATTGAGAGAAATAACATATATGAAATTTTCAAACACTGCTGATAAGTCCCAGGATATTAAAATACTAATGGAGATCTTGAATACGATCTCTAGTTCAGATAAAATGTTATCTAAATCGTATGTTCTGATAAATTGTAGGTTACATGATTCGGTCTGTCTCTTCTCAAAGTATTGGGACAAGCAAATAAACTCATTAACTATCGAAGATAAAATGTCTGCCATAAAAAGGACTTTAAAGTTATCTCCTTTTAAGAAACTTTTATATACTCAATTGATGATCTTTAATAACTCATATTATACACCCTCCAGACTGAATGAATTTAACCCTAAAAATTCTTCTTTATGTAATTGTTGCTCTTCTTCTAAGGCTGATATTATACATATATTCTGGTTTTGTAACCAGACCCACAAATTATAGTGTTCTTTAAAAGTACGTTTGGAAAAGATGGGATATCAGAAATCAACCCTTTCATGGGAAGTGGCGTTACTCCATATATCTAATTTAAGAATACCTAAAATAAAATTTCATGTTCTCATTTTTATTTGCTCACTTATTAAACTGGTTAGATCGCTCCAAGCTCTCATGGAATTGTTTTAGAGCAATGGCATTGAATTACATTGCAGTACATAAACTTATAATTAGAGGAACTAAAAAAAAAGTTTAAGAAACTCTGGGAAGACCTTTTGGATTTATTATCCGATAAATAATTTCATTTATAAATGCAACTTGCAAGGAGACTTTGGTGAACCTTTACCCATTGTGTTATATGTTTTATTTTTTAAACTATCATTTATACAACACCTTTTTGATTTTGTTCATATTTTATAGTAGTTGTAGTAGTTTGTGTAATTTTTTGTTCATGTTTTAGATATTTGCAGTTTTAATCTAGGGTTTTTTTTCTTTTCTTCATGTATAAAAGTTGTTATATGTAAGTCTGTGCATTATTGTTCAATGACTCTCTCTACTGCTTTATAAATGTTCTTTCAAAATTAATAAAAAGTTTATTGAGAAAAAAAAAGTTCCTCAAAAACTCTGACTTTACAGATCAGTGGAGTTAAAACACACACACTGCTTATCTACTGCCATGCATTGTTTTGAATATGGAAAAATACTTACAAATACACTCAGCTAGCCCAGTTGGAACACAACATTGCTTACAGAACTCATCACTGCATAGCCCTATGAAAATTCAGTTTGTTGAAATTGCCCACTTATCTTAATCTCATTCAGTTAAAAGTAACACAAAGAATTCTGTACTATGTAAATGCATACTTATCCCCAAGACCCTTACTAAAATGGTACTCTCCAACCAGGGACTTCTGCTCTCAATACATATTCCCAATCCATTACCAGAAATCATTCAACTCTTCTGCAATTCTCTGTACTCAATCACCAAATTAAATTTTTCCTACTTGTAGTCAAGTTAATTAAAAAGAAATGCTTTTAGAAAGTTACTCTACACAACTCCAGAGCATGTCTCTACCTCTCCTGAACTGTGGTTCTACTTCTATAGTCCACCTAAAAACCCACCCAAAAGCATCAAACCTAATGATGCTGACTAGACAAGTAACCATTCCAAATGTTTACAATAAAACATTACAAAAAGATGCTAAAAATACACACAAGCAGAAATATGTCTTAGAAAAGGACATAAACATGAATTGGAAGATTTTTGCAACAGAAATAAGGGACAATTGCATAACACAAATGACAGATTATCTGTGGCAATAACTTTTAAATCAGAAAAAAATGTTATCCATTTGCATGTTTGAGACTGCAAGAAGACATGAAGTTCCCCTTTTTAATGTTCAACCAACTCCAACATGTATAGTCACTGGCTCAACTGACTGCCAACTTGCCTCATGCCCATAATATAACACGAGTGAAGCATGACAGAGGATTCTGTACTCTTGAGGTACCATTTTTAGATCCAGATATAAGTCAGGGCCTCATTTGTCTGATATGGTGGCATTTCAGTGGACTACAAAAGATCCCATGACACTTATTAGTAGGTTTAAAGTTAGTTTAGTAAAGGACACAGTACAGTAATATATTTCCAAAGTAAACATACCTGCATTACACACACGAAATCTGCTACCTCCTCTTGCGGTGATCTCTTCTTACATATTCAGTGTGTGCAGTGCTGACCTGCTGCATTTGTGGGTTGTGTGGTTTACATGTTGCAATGCAGGTATTTCATGTACATTTTGGCTTAGTTATGTATGCTTATGCCTCATTTTGTCATTCAGATCAAGAATGACAAATAACAGTAGCAACAGGTCTTGGTGGAGAGTGCTGTAGAATGGGCAGTGAGACCCCTATGAAATAAGCTTGGGCAGCTAACTTTAGTGATCTGACGATTTGGAGATGTATCTCCCTGTAGATGCCACCTTAGTCATCACTAGTGTGCAAAGAAACAAGCTGGCGGAGGGAGGTGGGACTGGTAGCCTGCTTGCACTGTCTCTGCTTTGGAGGCTCCGGGGCCACTTCAGATGGCAACTTGCTGATGGGCCAACTAAAGTGTGGGTCAAATAGCTACCATGTAGCCCCCCGCAACACGTCAGACTGGAGGATGAAAGGTTGCATGAAGGAAACAAGTCCCAATATATATACTGTGCCAAGGTAGGCGTGTGTAGACCAGTTTTGATTTTTTATACAAACACAGGTCCCTTATTGGTGGTAACACTTTTACCCACCATTTACTCCATTAATGACATCAAACAGCCGGATATAAAAGGATTACTAAATAGGTGCTATTCATAGACTTCAAAAGAAAGTCTGAAATTGACTATTACCAATTACTTTTATCTAAACTCAAACAGCCCCTTCTGGTGACAATATTAAATGCTAGCTCAACAGGCAGCTAGCTGCCATGTTAACATTTTACTGTTATGAAAAGAGACCACCATTCTGGCAAAGGCACTTTTCAGGGTAGGACTCCCCCATGGTATAGTCTTTGGTATACTATTTTTCCCCAATGATTTCTGGCAATTAATGTCTTCCAAATATTTTCTCAACACCCTCTAATACTACACACAGAAAACATCCTCATTCTAGCAGATGGCAACAATGCAAACTTACTACAAATACTTTAAATTCCAAATTTAATATAACACATAGGATTCAATGGACTAAACTCATACATAACACCTGCCAAACCAAGCATGTTATATGGCAGTCAACAAAAAATAAAAAAGATGAGCCCCAATGTAAGCAAGAAGAGCTCCAAAGAAAAATAAAAGTCAACGTCATTCACACCGATTTAATACAGCTTTAGATCTTTCATCTCCACCATTAATAAGATTTCATCAGATTAACAAGTCATACAATCAAATTTAAATCACAGGATAAAAAAATGTGTCATATAAACATTACATTAAAAATTTACATAAATAGTGTATACTAAAATAATACTTATGTTTTATTAAACTGGTGTGGATGGCAACATTTTTTTTGGTGAATTCCTTTTAATAAGGCGTGCCTGGTACCAAGTGTCTGATTTTTTTTTCTCTACAGCTCCAAAAAATACCTCAGTATTTGGTATGCTCCCTCCGTCTCTCATTTTTAATCATGTTGATTTCACAACAGGTACAGTCTTGTTACAACTTAAAGCATGTCATGCTTATCCCCAAAAAGTACAGTTGTGTACACTTACCATAAATGTAGATGTTCGAGTATATTCACTGTTGGAGTGCTCACATATCGGTTATCCAACTCCCGGTAGCCCTCAGTCGGCCCGAATACCAGAGTCCTTGGTATATGATGTCGGCTGCCACCGGTTGTAAAACTGATGTCAGTACGTCAGGTATAAAGGGAGGCAGTCAATGCCATTTCCTCAGTTTTTCTTGCCTTAACTGTCAGGAGCCCCGAAAAGAAGGCTAACCCAGGAATGGTAGCACCCTGGACACATCATACAAAAAATAAAAATCTATAGTCTGTGCCTTAGGAAAAAAGGAGGGTGGGAAACCAGGACTGCAACAGTGAATACACTCAAACATCTACATTTATGGTAAGTGGACACAACTGTACTACGTTCTTCATGTTTCACTGTTGCAGTCCTCACATATGGGTTGATTCCCAAAGCCCAGTAAGAAGACAAAGGGGGGAGGAAGGATAACAGATTAAGGGTTGGTAAGGAGGCCCTGCAAAACTGCAGAGGCAAAACCAGCCCTGGATTTAGGTTCATAGGTTGGTACTAGGCTATCGGCCCTAGGGCTCATACAAGCCTAGCCATAACAATTCCCTGGATATTTCTTCCCACAATATTTACTAATCTGGACCCCTGTCTAGCAGGGCAACTAACATGATCCCTGAGGTGAATTTCCTATCTCCCATCCAATCATCAAGGTTCCTTTTGAAGAGTGCCAAGGAGGTGCTCTGCTTGACATGTATGGGCAGTCTATTCCAGAGTATGGGGAGTCTCTGGGTCAGGAACCTATCCCTCCAGCATGTTTTGTTCATTGTGATTTCAAGGTTTAGATCCCTGGAGCGTGTGGCTCTGAGGGATTGGGCTTTCTTTAAGTGGAGCATGTCCAACAGCTCAGGGTTTGACATGGCCTTGTATGTTAAGCAGAGATCGCCTCCGAGTAGACAATATGCCACAGAGTATAGCTGGAGTTTTTTTAGACAGTCAGCATATGGCATCTGCTTTAGGCCTGTGATTTTAGTGAGGTATTTCTGTGGCCTTTCCAGCTGTTGCAGATGTCTTGTGAGGTACATACCAAATGGGGCATTATACTCTATAATAGTTCAAATGGAGTAAGTGTTAGCTTCTCTAACATAAATTAAGATCCCAAGGAGGGACCACTGGTTTACTTGGAGGCTTGTGCAAAGCTCCTTTCAAGAACATTTTTACAAGAAACTGCATTGAAAGAGGAGGAACCATGGCCAATAAATGAACCTTGATAGAGGAATAAGAAATGCCATAGGATAGTAACCCTCACAAATATTGTAAAACCTGAGAACAACCAGCCCTGAATGGGTGCTGGTTATGTTATTGGCACCACCTAGAAAACTTTTTTTCACATGCTAATATATGATTTTCTAAATAGCAAGCTTTCTTGCCTCCATTGATACTTGCTACACATCCTCAGTAATGAAGTGCCAAAAAGGAATTAAGACCTTGTCATCCAGGCAGTCAGTTGAAGTTGATTGATTTTGGGGTGTGGCAAACATTCATGTTATTCTACGAGTAGATCCAACCTGTGAGGAAGCTTGTGGTAACTGCCCCTGGCCAATTAAAAAAATAGGGAGAACCATGAATGCCTGGGCCAGAAGGGAGTCACCCCAATGATCTTGGGCGATATCTTCTGAATCTTCAGAAATACTCTGGATATCAGTGGAAAGGGTGGAAAAGCATACGTGAGCATTCCTGTCCAAGGAAAAGACAATTCATCTGTCTTCCAGGGCTTTTTGCTTGTTGTTATGGAACAGAATCTTGTCACTTAATTGTCCGGAGAAGAGGCAAAAAGGTCTACTTGAAATAATCCTCACAGATGGATCAAATCTTGGAAGACTCCTGATTTAGTTTCAATTGTGAAGGTTTGCCCTGGTCCTGCTTAGCTTGTCTGTTACTCAGTTTTACTCTGACAGAATGTAGGATGGTTGTAGAGTGAGACTGTGCTGTGAAGCTATATCTGAAGCTAACATGTCTATTCTCCAGATGGGGTATGACCTGGTTACCCTGTTTGCTATTGCACTACTTGACTGTGGTATTGTCTGTAACAAATGGAAGAAATCCTAGGTACCAAAACTAATTCAGAGTTGAGTGCCTTGATCAGGGCAAGTATCTTTTTGATAATTATGTGCTTGCATCTGTCCTTGCTGTCCCATGCACCCTGTAGTTTTTTATCCCTCCTAAAACTGCTCCCTAAGCAAAGTCTGAGGTGTCTGTTGTGAATGACTGCTTTGGAACAGGGAGGGAGAAGTTGAGACCTGTGTTTAATGATATCTGTTGTTTCCACCAAATGATTTCTCTTTTTACAAACCCCAACAATGTGCTTTGAAAAGACACAGTGTTTGTGCTGGGACCAAAGAGACTTCAGATACTACTATCTTTCTCATGGGGTTGGGGGTTGGCATAATGATTAAGATGTTGACCTTAAAGACAAAAGGTCAAGGGTTTGATTCTTATGTTTGGGATGGGAACTTTGGCTATGCTTACAATGGTCCACAAGGGCAGATAACCTAGTACTAACCTATAAACCTATGTGGAGTCTTGCCAGGAGTATCATGAGACCCAAAATCCTCAGCTATTCCCTCACAGTGACCAAAGTTTGAGTGGAAAATCATACAAACAGATCTATATATAGATTTATTTTTTCCTGTGGAAGAAAAGCTCTTGGAACGGAGGTGTTTAGTTAACATCCCAGTAACACAATTCTGTGTGAAGGAATCAAGACAGACTTTCGAATGTTCTCTGGGAATCCCAGTTTATAAGAGAACTCTCACCAAAGACAGGGATTCCTATCACTTTGAAAAAGACTCTGCAAAGATAAGCAGGCCATCTAAATACAGAAAAAAATGTAAATATCCTGTAGCCTGCAATGAGCTACAACTGGAGCTAGACACTTTGTGAACATTCTTGGTGCCATGGATATTCCAAAGGGTAAGGCTAATAACTGATAATGTGATCCCGACTCACAAAACTTTAAGAAAATCTGAAGTCTGGATGAATAGGGATGTGATGATAATACTAGACTTAAGATGCTTATCAGAAAACTTGAAAGAGGAAGAAGAGGTTAACAGGTTGTGAAGTTGCATCATTTTGAATTTGGGCACCATCACAAACATGTTTAGGAAAGAGATTCAAAACTGGTCTCCGAGCATTTTCTTTCTTTGGCACTAACGACATCCTTGAATAAAAACCCTTCCGCACATGTGAAGAAACAACTGGATCTATCATTCTTTGGGAGAGCATATGATGAAGAACCAGAGGAAACAAAACAAGAGTCTGACCTAGAGGATGAGGAATGACCTCCTGGAAAGGAAGAATTTCCTCCGACGGCCATCTGTAACCTTAATGAATGACTTCAGAACCCATTTGTATGAAACTGTTACCAAAAGCAAAAATGAAGATTCGAACTTTCTGGGGGGGGGGGGGCAAGGTCAGAGGGGGTCACAAGCTCTCTTAAACAGTCATTCAGACTTGGACTGTACTCAGTTTTGGAAGGTTTAAGGCTTCTTTTATAACCCCCTTGCCATTTCTTCTTAAACATCTGTTTGCCTGTATTTTGCTGAGACTGTTTATTTTGCTTTTTGCCAATACTGGATGAGGAGCTAAACTTGGATAAGGAGAATCGAAACATCTTTGAGGTTCCCTGGGTCAGCTTAGCCCTTTTCATATTCTTCATCAACTTTGCAGCAGAGGGGCCAAGAAAGTACAGTTGTGTACACTTACCATAAATGTAGATGTTACAGCGTATTCACTGTTGCAGTCATCACATTTGGGGGTTATCTGCTTGCAGTAGCCCTCAATCGGCCTGATTAACAAAGTCTTGGGTCGTACGTCAGTTGCTACTTCCTCTTCCATGACGTCAGGTCATCAAGGGTATGAAACATGCAGCCGACATCATTACATCAGTTTTTCTTGCTCCAGATGTCAGGTGCCCCCCTAATGGGAAGCAATTAAATCTATAAAATATACAAGGTTATACCTCCAACAAAAAAGCAAATACACCAAAAAGCTTTTAAGCATTGTAAAGGAGAGAAGAGGTATATCCAAAAGACGTCAGGGGGCCGGTGGGAGGGTAACCAGGACTGCAACAGTGAATACACTCAAAAATCTACATTTATGGTAAGTGTACACAACTGTACTATGTTCTTCGTGTCTCACTGTTGCAGTCATCACATTTGGGTAGATTCCCAAAGCTAAGGATGAGAGGAGGAATTTATATAGCATTAGGACCAGTTATAAGGCCCTGCAAGACTGCAGTGGCAAAGCTAGCTCTGGATTTAGAGAAAATTGGCAAATGATAACGCTTGGTGAAAGTATGTACAGAACTCCAGGTAGCAGCTTCTAGGATGTCCCTGATAGGTACGCCTCAGAGAAGGGCTGTAGAGGTAGATGCAGCCCTGGTTGAGTGGGGTCTGATCCCCTGTGGGATGTTTTCCATGGTGCTTATAGCAGAAATGAATGCAATGGCCTATCCATTTGGAGATGGTTTGCTTTGAAATAGCCTTCCCCTCTGTCCCTGCAGCAAATGTCACCAGCAGTTGTTCAGATTTCCTTTGAGGTTTAGTCCTGTCCAAGTAGAATCTAAGTTGTCTGTGCATATCTAAGGATTGCAGTATCTGTTCCCCTTTGTTCTGTGGATTAGGAAAGATGGTTGGCAAATGAATGGACTGATTAAGGGCCACACCGGATACCACCTTTGGCTTGAAAGAGGGTTGGTCCTGAGGGACACTCTGTCCGCATGAAAAATGATGAAAGGCTCCACTGCCATAAGGGCCTGTAATTCAGATACCCTTCTTGCTGAAGTGATTGCTAAAAGGAAAGCTATTTTCCAAGAAAGGAATTTTAAATCTGCCGTACTAGCTAGCTCGAAAGGAGGAAGGGTAAGTTTCTCCAACACAAAGTTACCGTCCCAGGCTGGAGTTGGAGCTCTCCTGATTGGTCTTAAAATTTTTGGCCCCTCTGAGGAACTACTTGAGCAGTGGATGAGAGAAGAGGGGAGGTTCTGTGTTATAATGAGCTGAAATGGCTGAGGCATGAATTTTTACTGAGGAAAGAGAGAGACCCTTGTAAAGCATCTCAGTGAAGTACTGTAAAATCTGAGGTAAATTGGGCACTGCTGTGCTCATCCCTTGAGAATGGTTCCAGGCACAGAATCTTTTCCATTTTTCAGCATAAGATTTTGTAGTACTAGGCCTCCTTGCCTCTAAAATGATATTCATCACTGGTTTACTGAGGGATGGTAAAGGAGAGATTAGATAATTAGCCAGGCTGCTAGGTTCAGTGTTCGAGGCTGAGGGTGCAGAATCTGGTTCTCCTGCTGAGACAACAGGGTAGGAGTCTGATGCAAGTGCCATGGGGCCAACAGTGACACACTTCACAGGAGGGGGTACCAGTGTTGGTGTGGCCAGTCTGGTGCAATCAAAATCATCCTTGGTTTGTCTTTTTGGAGAGCAGAGGCAGAGGAGGAAAGGCATAAACTGTTAGGTTTTTCCAGCTGAAGGACAGAGCATCCACTTTCCAAGCTTGTTTGTGGGGAGTCCTTGTGCAAAATGTTTCCAATTGATAGTTCTGGGGGGAGGCAAACAGATCTATAATCTGGGCTCCCCCATTTGCTTGCCAACATGTTGAAAATCCTTGGTTCCAGTTTCCACTTGTGTGGGTCTATGGGATTTCTGCTTAGTCCATCTGCCAGTGTATTTAGTTTTCCTGGCAGGAATTGAGCTTGTAGGTGCATTTGGTAGCTCAAGGCTGTGTTCCACAATGCCATGGCTAGTCTGCAGAGGGAGTAAGAATGTGTACCCCTCTGCTTGTTTATGTACTACATAACAGTGGTGTTGTCCATCTTTACCATTAATTGTCCTGGAAGAATGTGGTCCTTGAAGGCTGTCACAGCATTCTGTACAGCTAACATTTCTTTTAGATTAATGTGCAGGTGAATTTGACTTGGGTTCCATTTGCCCTGAATGCATTTCCCTGCCAGGTGAGCCCCCACATGCATAGTCTGATGCATCTGTTGTTAGGGTTTGGGTGGCAGGGTGCAGTGTGAATGGTAGACCCTTGTTTTGGTGGCAGGCCTCTGCCCACCAAAGGAACTCTAGGGCGTAGGCAAGGCATGATAGGAATCACTGCTTCTAGATCCTGGGAATGTTGACACCATAGGCTTTTTAGATACCATTGTAGTTTCCTCATATGCAGTCTTGCATATGGAATTAGAAAAATGCAGGCCATGAACCCCAAGGCTTGTAGTAGTTGCCTTGCAGATAGCAGGGTTTTTGTGGCCACTTGTTTGAAGTAGGTTATCAAGTGAATTTGTTTCTCTGGATTGAGGAAAGCCATCTGGGAAGTTGCATTCAGGTTGCTCCCAGGAATATAATTTGTTGACAGGGTACCAGGTGTGACATTTTCATTTATGGTGTACCCCCAGACAAGTTAGCACCCTTTGTACAAAAGCCAGATGGATTCAAAAGTATGTCCTGGTTTTCTGCCTGAATTAGATAATTGCCCAGGTATGGGTATATTTGAATATTTCTTTGCCTGCAAAATGCAATGACTGGAGCTAGGCACTTTGTGAATACCCTGGACGCAGTAGATAGGCCAAAGGGTAATGCAGAGAACTGATAGGGCGTGTAGCCTGCTTTCAAGCGTAGGTATCTTCTGCAAGATTCCCTGATTGGGATGTGCAGGTATGCTTCCTTTAAATCTAGTGCTGCCAACCAGGCATCTTTACCTAGCATAGGAAGCAACTGGTGAAGAGTCAGCATCTTGAATTTTGGAATCACCAAAAAGGTGGTTAGAGTTTATAAGGTCCAGGATAGGACGCCATGAATTGTCTTTTATGGGTACCAGGAAAAGTCTTGAGTAGAAACCTAGTCCCTTTTCCTCTTCTGGTACCAGCTGAATAGCCCCTATGCTTAAGAGAGATAGTACTTGCTTTTGGGCCTCTGCCCACTGACTTGGAGGTAGATCCGGCCAACCGCTTGGAGTTGGTAACGTGTGAAAGTGAAATCTGTATCCTTGGGACACTATACTTAAAACCCATTTGTCCTAGGTAATGAATCCCCAGTTCTTTGCATGAAGTGCAATCTTTCCCCCCCAAAGGGGCAGTCAGTTGAGAAGTGCTTGGAAGTTTTAAAAAGAAGTCACTGAGACAGTTTAACATGGGGGGAGTTTTACTACTCCCAGGTTTGGAAGTGGAGGCCCCCCACTGCTTAGTCCTGTGCGTACCCTGGGATTGAAACCTCGATGCTCTGCTGGATCTGGCTTTGGACTGAGAGGGTCTGGAAGAGGCAGGAAAGGACCAGTTCTTAGAAGGCCAATGTCTACTAATTCTCGGAGGTTGTACTTGTAAAAAATCTTTAATGGTTTTCATAGATTTAGCTTTTTTTCTCCATCTTTTTAAGAAATTCTTCTGCCTTGTTGCCAAACAGACAGTCCTGATGTAACGGAGCATCCAGTAATTTCATTTTAACATAATCTGGCAAGGATTGCTTCTTATGCCAAGCATGCCTTCCAAGTACAGACCCAGTTACAGCAGCCCTGTAAGATGCCTCTAGTGAATCAAAAACCACATTGCAACGTATGTTTACCAACTTGTTCAGCAGAATGCATTAAATCCTGTAAATCCTTATTTTCAGCACAATCAGGAACCAACATCATCTTCTGTTTAAGCAATCCAATAATATGCTGATGAAACTTTAACATATGAAACTGGAAATTCAAGGCCCTAATGGCAAAAGTTGCAGAAGTGTATAACTTCTTACCCCATCTATCCAGCGCCCTGGTGTCTCTATCAGAGGGGGTAGGATTTTTGGCAGTAGAAGCTTTAATGCCCTTGGGTCCCTGTGAAATGGTTTCAGGATCCACAGTAGGATTTTTGAAAAGGAACTTGTAATAGTCAGAAACCCTGTAATATCAATCAGGTTTTCTGGGAGCAGGAGATAAGGAGTCAAGGGCCATGCTAGATTCCGAAAAGGCAACATCAACAATGTCCAGTACAGGAGGTATAGCTAAAGGCCTGTGCTGGGGCAGGAGTAAGAAATTCCTAAGCCTCTTTTTAGAATCAGAGAAATCCTGACTTTCCCAACAAAAGTGCTCCCTGAGATTATGCAAGGTTTCACCAAAAGAGAAATCCTCTGGGGGAGAAGCAGAGGGAATAGAGTCCTCAGCATCAGAATCCTCATAGGTAGAAATAAGGGTAAATCCTGGTCATCCGAGGAAACAGAAATTTCAGAATGCTGGTCAGAAGTATCATAAGAAAACTCAGTCCTAGGTCTCTTAAGGGGAAAGGTTGGCTTCCCCTGATTAAAGTAATAACATCTTCAGTCATTCTTATCAGTTTTTTATGCATATAGGCCTGACCATGCGGTCTGGGCATCAGTTTTCTAGACATGGTTCAAGTTTTAGGCCTTGAAGAAGAAGATGGCATCAGTTTAATATGCAAGACAGTAGGCCTGAATACACCCTCAGAAGCTGGTGCCTTCACAACGGCTCTGGACCCATCCATAGGTTCCACAGTTGAAGCATCTCGCGGCATACCAAACTCCAAATGGGTCTCAGTAGAGGTCTGCGAATCTGAAGTAGTGGGTATCAAGGGCTGTGAACGTGCCTTACTGAGTACCAGCACTTCAGCGGCCTGTCTCTGTCTTTATCTTTGCATTTTTTCGGACTGTCAGTAGTCGGATTGCGTACCGAAGACATATCGGGGTAATTAAACCGAGCACCAAAATATTTAGAAGTGAAAATATACTGACAACAGATAGTTTGTGGTTTAAATAAGGCACAAAACAGACAGAGAGGTACGGCGAGGTCAGGGCCTAGGCAAGGAATACAATACGAATGAAAATCTTTATGAGGTATTTGCTTTCCACAAGAAATGCAATTATTTACTTTTACTGACATCGGTTTGGAGAAAGAAAAAGTTTCACCAATGGGGTACTTTGCTTTTAGTTGAAGACTTCGGTTCTGAAACTCGAAAACGAAAACTTTAGGAGTTGAGCGACTGGCACTTGCGAACTACTTCTGCTTCGGGCACCGCACGGGAAGAAAGAATGGTGTAAGGACGTTGGCTGCATGTTTTATACCCCTGACAACCTGACGTCACAGAAGAGGAGAAAGCAACCGACGTAGGAACCCAAACTTTGTTAATCAGGCTGACTGAGGGCTACTGCAAGTAGATAACCCCCAAATGTGATGACTGCAACAGTGAAACATGAAGAACATCTACATTTCTGTTCAGAATGGAATTAAAAAAAATCTCATTTTTAACACATGGGAGGTTCCAAGAAGGTAGCCATGCAGACCTCCTTAAAACAGTACCAGTGATCACAGCCCTGGAAGTAGTATCAACAGAGTCATACACATACTGGAAACAATGAATAACTGACCTATGCAAAGGAAGAAACAAAATTGCAGATAAAGCATTCCTCTTACTTTCATAATTAAAACAAACATGTGAGCCTGACTATTCAAAATTCACTTTTTTCCATACTTGTTAATAATTTTCCCATCCTTATCAGAGAGAATAGGACTGGAATGAACTGTTTGGCAGTAGTGGGATCAACTAAAGCTATAGCAGCTGGATCAGGTTTGGGAATAGTGTAGAAAAACTTAAAAGATTGAAGAAAGTTTTACATCTTATGTTTTTAGGGGCAGCTGGCTAATTATTAGGAAAACTGGAAGCATAAAATGCAGATCATCCAAGGCAACAGAACAGGGGGAATGGGTGCAGGTTTTGGAAACTCCTTCTCTAACAATTCATAGTATTTTCTGAGGGACTGAGAAACCTCAGTGTTCTCCCACTGAAAACAATGGCCCATTCTAGTCATATTCTTAAGGAAAGAGAAACCCTTACAGGGAGAATCAGAAACTGAGCTCTCCTCTGAGTCTGAATCAGAAATTGGATAAAAAAAATCTGCATCTGTCCTTTCATCTTCCTGTTCAGATTCAGAATCTTAAATCTCTTTGGAAAAAGGATAGCCCTCCTCCTTTTACCAGAAAATACTCTACAAAAAGCATCAATACTTTGAATTACACCATGAGCCAAACCCAATAAGCTACTCCTGTCTAATGAAATATGAGGAAGAGCAGACACATGCTTAGTTTTTTTTTCTTTTTGACAGGAAAATGGGGCCAACCATGCTACTGCTAGCAGCAGCAGCTTCTCCAGGGAATGCACAGCAGTCTGACACAACAGGGAAGCCTTCCCCAATTCCTATTCCAGGACGGACAAAGTACAGTTGTGTACACTTACCATAAAAGTAGATGTTCGAGTGTATTCACTGTTGCAGTCATTACATTTGGGTAATCTGCTGGCAGGTTGCCCTCAGTCGGCCTGATTAACAAAGTCTTGGGTCCTGCATCGGTTGCTGTCCCTTCTTCCATGATGTCAGGTCGTTAGGAGTATAAAACATGCAGCCGATGCCATTACATCAGTTTTTCTTGCCCCAGATGTCAGGTGCCCCCCAAATGGGGAGCAAAATATATATATAAATAATTTAAAACACAAAAATATACCTCCAAACAAAAGCATATACACCAAAAAAGGCTTTTAAGTGTAATAAAAGAAAGTAGAGGCATAGTAAGAGAAAAAGAAAAATGGGACTGGAGGGAGGGTAACCAGGACTGCAACAATGAATACATTTGAACATCTACATTTATGGTAAGTGTACACAACTGTACTATATTCTTCGTGTTTCACTGTTGCAGTCATTACATTTGGGTAGATTCCCAAAGCTATGATTGGGAGGATGGATTTATTCAGCATTAGGACCGGCTATAAGGCCCTGCAAAACAGCAGTGGCAAAGCCAGCACTGGATTTAGAGAAAATTGGTAAATGATAACGCTTGGTGAAAGTATGAACTTAACTCCAGGAAACAGCTTCTAGAACATCCATGGTAGGAACACCTCTGAGAAAGGTTGTTGAAGTAGATGTAGCCCTGGTGGAATGGGATAGGCTTTCCATGGTGCTTATAGCAGAAATGAATACAATGGCTTATACATTTGGAAATGGTTTGCTTTGACATAGCCTTTCCCTCTGCCCCTGCAGCAAATGCTACCAGCAGTTGTTCAGATTTTCTTCGAGATTTAGTCCTGTCCAAGTAAAATCTAAGTTGTCTGTGTACATCCAATGAATGCAGAATCTGCTTCCCCTTGTTCTGTGGATTGGGAAAGAAAGTTGTCAAATGAATGGACTGATTAAGAGCCATGCTGGATACCACCTTGGGCATGAAGGATGGGTTGGTCCTGAGTGACACACTGTTCGCATGAAAAATGATGAAAGGCTCCACTGCCATAAGGGCCTGTAATTCAGAAATCCTTCTAGCCGAAGTGATTGCTAAAAGGAAGGCTGTTTACCAGGAAAGAAATTTTAAGTCTGCAGTAGCAGCTGGCTCAAAAAGAGGGAGAGTGAGTTTCTCCAATACAAAGTTGAGGTCCCAGGCAGGGGTTGGAGCTCTCCTGGTTGGCCTCAAGTTTTTGGCCCCTCTGAGATACTGCTTTAGCAGAGGATGAGAGAAGGGAGGGGGTTCTGTGTTGTAATGAGCTGAAATGGCTGAGGCATGAATTTTTATGGAAGAAAAAGACAGGCCCTTGTGAAGCATCTCAGTTAAGTATCACAAAATCTAAGGTAAACTGGGCACTGCTGTGCTTATCCCTTGAGATTGGTTCCAAGCACAGAATCGTTTCCATTTGTCAGCATAAGATTTTCTAGTACTAGGTCTTCTCGCCTCCAAAATGACATCCATCACAGATTTGCTGAGGGATGCTGAGGGGGAATTTAAGTGATTAGCCAAACTGCAAGATTCAGTGTTTGGAGCTGAGGGTGCAGAATTTGGTATTGTTGTTGCTGAGACAGTAAGGAAGGTGTCTGAGGCAGGTGCCATGGAGAAATTTGTGACAGACTGCGTAGGAGTGGATACCAGTGTTGGCGAGTCCAGTCTGGAGCAATCAAAATCATTTTTGGTTTGTCCTGTTTGACTTTTAGTAGAACTTTGGAGAGCAGAGTCAGAGTGGGAAAGGCATAGAGTGATAGGTTTTCCCAGCTGAAGGACACAGCATCCACTTTCCAGGCTTTTTTGTGAGGAGTTCTTGTACAAAATTTGTCCAACTGGCAGTTCTGGGGTGAGGCAAAAAGATCCAAGTCTGGGCTCCCCCATTTGTGTCAACATGTTGAACGTCCGTGGGTCCAGTTTCCATTCATGTGGGTCCATGAGATTTCTGCTTAGTTCATCTGCCAAAATATACAGCTTTTCTGGCAGGAATTGAGCTTGTAGTTGTACTTGACAGCTTAAGGTCGTGGTCCACAATGCCGTGGCTAGTCTGCAGAGGGGGTAGGAATGTGGACCCCCCCCCCCGCTTATGCACCACATAAAGTACAGTTTTGTACCTACCATAAATGTAGATGTTTGAGTGTCTTCACTGCTGCAGTCATTACACTTGGGTTATCCTTATCCTGCCGTCAGGCGGTCCCGCAGTCAGCCAGAGTTCCAAAGTCTTGGTCCGGTGTCGGTTGCTGTTGCCTCCTCCCTGACGTCAGTGCATCAGGGGTATACAAGAAGCAGCAGACACCATTTTCTTCAGTTTTTCTTGCCACAGATGTCAGGTGCCCCCCAAAAAGATAGGCAATACATATTGCTTACACAACATACAGTAAGGTAAAAACAAAACCTTCAATAACCAGCAAATACACCACATAGGTAGTAAAGTGTAGAAAGTTATAGATAAGACCCAGCTAAGAAAGAGGGGATGGTGGGTGAGTAACCAGGACTGCAGCAGTGAAGACACTCGAACATCTACATTTATGGTAGGTACAAAACTGTACTATGTTCATCATGTTTCACTGCTGCAGTCATTACACTTGGGTAGAATCCCAAAGCTGAGTTAGGGTGGCTGGTTCTATAGAGGATTAGGTGTGGCTATGAGGCCCTGCAGCACTGCAGTGGCAAAGCCAGCTCTGGATCTGGAGTAAAGAGGCAAGTGATAATGCTTGGTAAAGGTGTGCACTGAACTCCAAGTTGCAGCTTCCAAAATGTCTTTGGTAGGTACTCCTCTAAGGCAGTAGAAGTTGCAATTGCCTTGGTGGAATGTGGTCTAATGTTAGATGGTACAGGTTTCCCATGCTGTGTGTAGCAGAACCGGATACAGTGTCCTATCCACTTTGAAATGGTCTGCTTTGAAATAGCCTTTCCCTGGGATCTTGCAGCACAAGATACAAACAATTGTTCAGTTTTTCTGAAAGCTTTTGTTTTGTCCAAATAGAAGCATAATTGCCTGTGTATGTCCAAAGAATGTAGAATTCTCTCCCCTTTATTTTGTGGATTCGGATAAAATGTTGGCAAGTGAAGAGTTTGGTTAAGAGCCATACTGGATACCACCTTAGGCATAAATGAAGGGTTTGTTCTTAAGGAAACCCTGTCTTGGTGAAAAATGATGAAAGGCTCCACCGCCATTAGTGCCTGTAGTTCTGAGACTCTTCGTGCTGAAGTTATTGCCAATAGCAGAGCAGTTTTCCATGATATATATTTTAATTCTGCTGAATTGGCTGGCTCAAAAGGAGGTAAAATGAGTTTTTCCAAGACAAAATTGAGGTCCCAAGTAGGAGATGGTGCTCTCCGGGGTGGTCTTATATTTTTAGCCCCTCTGAGGTACTGCTTTAGCAATGGATGAGAGAAAATAGGAGGATCTGTGTTATAATGAGCCGAAATGGCAGAAGCGTGGATCTTAATGGATGAGAAGGATAGTCCTTTGTCCAGCATCTCAGTTAAGTATTGCAGTATCTGAGGAATGTTAGGGACAATAGGGTCAAGGCTTTGAGCCTGGTTCCAGGCACAGAATCTCTTCCACTTTTCTGAGTAAGATTTCCTGGTGCTAGGCCTCCTGGCTTCCAAAATGACATCCATAACAGCTTTAGATAGGGGTGTTGTCTGTTTGGCTAATGAATCTGCCATGCAGCCAGGGATAAGGTTTTGAGCTGATTGTGCAGGATCTGATTGTTTTGTTGAGTCAGAAGGTGTGGAATTTGAGGCAAAATCCAAGGTGGGCCTTGAGCTAAGTTCTTTAAGATTGGGTACCAATGCTGGCGTGGCCAGTCTGGAGCAATCAGAATCATCTGTGGTTTGTCTTGTCTGACTTTTAGGAGTACCTTTGAAAGGAGAGGCAGTGGTGGGAAGGCATAAATTTTAGGCTCTTCCAGCTGAACGAAAGAGCATCCACTTTCCAAGCTTGTGTGTGATAAGTCCTTGTGCAGAATTTTTGTAGTTGGCAATTCAGTGGGGAGGCAAAGAGATCTATGTCAGGACACCCCCATTTTTGCATTATCATGCTGAAAACTTGTGGATTTAATTTCCACTCATGAGGATCCATGATGTTTCTGCTTTGGTAGCCTGCCAGAGTATTTTTCTTTCCTGGCAGGAATTGTGCTTGCAGATGAAAGTACAGTTTTGTACCTACCATAAATGTAGATGTCCGAGAGGTATGCATCTGCAGTCCTAACAAATGGGTTGTCCTGGCCTCAGGCAGCCCTTCGGTCGGCCGGATTCCAAAGTCTGGGTCTGGCCTCGGCTGATGTCGCACTTCACCCGACGTCATAGCTGCAGTTCAGTGGGTATAAAGGCATCAGCCAATGCCATTTTCCTCAGTGTTTCTTGCCCCAGATGCCAGGTGCCCTCTAGGAAGGCTAAATTTGGATAAATGCAAATGTTTCCAAACAATAGAAAGCAAATATAAATAAACATGTATATACATATATACAAACAAATACACCATAATAGATTCCCCCAGCTAGCTACAAGATGGGCAAATACCCTAGGAGTATCACAGAGGGGAAGGAGGGTGGGTAATCCTGACTGCAGATGCATACCTCTCGGACATCTACATTTATGGTAGGTACAAAACTGTACTATGTCCTTCAAGGATGCATCTGCAGTCCTAACAAATGGGTAGAATACCATAGCCAAACTGGGGGAGGAGGCACTAGAGTTTATGGTGTAGTTAAGATCCCTTGCAAAACAGCAGTAGCAAAACCTGCTCGGGATCTGGAGTATAAAGGAAGATTATAATGCTTGGCAAATGTATGCACGGAGCTCCAAGTAGCAGCCTCTAAAATGTCTTTGGTAGCCACTCCTCGTAAGAAAGCTGTAGTAGTGGCTGTAGCCCTTGTGGAGTGAGGTCTGATGTTTTCTGGAGTTGCCTTTCCATGAAAAGAGTAACAGAATCTAATGCAATTTCCTATCCATTTTGAGATTGTTTGTTTTGAAATTGCTTTTCCTTCCATTCCTGTTGCATATGCTACCAGAAGCTGGTCAGTTTTTCTACTGTTCTTGGTTCTGTCCAGGTAGTAGCGCAATTGTCTGTGCACATCCAAGGTATGCAGCAATCTTTCCCCCCTGTTCTGTGGGTTGGGGAAGAAAGTTGGTAGGTGTATTGTTTGGTTTAATGATACCCTGGAGACCACCTTTGGCATAAAAGTAGGATTAGTTCTCATGGACACTCTATCCTGATGGAAGATAAGGAAGGGCTGTACTGCCATTAATGCCTGTAATTCAGAAACCCTTCTAGCTGAAGTGATTGCAAGCAGGAATGCAGTCTTCCAAGATAAGTACTGTAATTCTGCTGTTGCTGCTGGTTCAAAAGGGGAAGTGTCAATTTTTCTAACACAAAGTTCAAGTCCCATGTAGGCAATGGAGGTTTCCTTGGTGGCTTTACATTTTAATTCCTCTGAGAAACTGCCTGAGTAGAGGTTGAGAAAAGACTGGAGGATCCATGTTGTATTCTGCTGAAATTGCTGATGCATGAATCTTAATGGAGGAGTAAGAGAGACCCTTGTGGAAAAGCTCTGCTAAGTATTCCAGGATGTTAGCTATGTTTGCCAATGATGCATCCACTCCTTTTGTTGCACTCCAAATGAGGTATCTTTTCCATTTTGCTGTATAAGTTTTCCTTGTTGAGGGTCTGCGAGCCTCCAAGATAATGTCTTTAACCCTTTGAGATAAATCTGGGTTATTTTTCCTTATGTAATGTTCCAAGCAGCTAGCTGCAGTGTATTCAAGTTTGGATGCAGGATTTTGAAGTTGTTCTGTGTTAGCAGTAGAGGTAGTAGGGGTAGAGGCCATGCGTGTTCCTGGGACATACTCCTCAGTAGCGGGTACCAATGTTGCCTTGGCCAATCTGGAGCTATCAAGATGATCCTTGGGTGTTCTTCTTTGATCTTCAGTAGCACTTTGTGCATCAAAGGAAGAGGTGGGAATGCATATGCTGTCAGGTTTTCCCAACTGAAGGATAGGGAGTCCACCTTCCAAGCAAGTGGGTGGTATGTCCTTGTGCAGAATTTTTTCAATTGGTGGTTGTGTGGGGATGCGAACAGGTCTATTTCTGGCAGTCCCCATTTCCTTGTGATGGTTTTGAAGATGTCTGGATGCAGCATCCATTCGTGGGCATCCGTGGTGGTTCTGCTTAAGGTGTCTGCTAGTATATTTTCTTTTCCTGGCACAAATATGGCTTGGAGCTGAATGTTGAGGCTCAGGGCCACATTCCAGAGGTCAATTGCCATCCGGCATAGAGGATATGAATGTGTGCCTCCCTGTTTGTTGATATACCACATAACTGTGGTGTTGTCCGTCCTTATCAACAAATGACCCTGTTGAAGAAATGGTCTGAATGTCTGGATTGCCTGTTTTACTGCCAGCATCTCCTTTTGATTTATGTGTAGGTTCATCTGGTCTTGAGTCCATAAGCCTTGTATGCACTTGTCCCCCATGTGTGCCCCCCAACCGAGGTCTGAGGCATCCGTGGTGATAGTCTGGCTTGGGTGAGGCCTGTGGAAGGGCAGTCCTTTGTTCAATTGACAGGCCTGGGCCCACCACTGGAATTCTTGCTTCAGACATGGAATTATTGGAATTTGGGCTTCTAGGCTGTGCTTGTGCTGAGACCATAAATTCCTCAGGTACCACTGCAACTTCCTCATATGTAGCCTGGCATGTGGGATTAATATTATACAGGATGCCATGTAACCCAGGGCTTGCAGGATTTTCCTTGCTGTAAGCTGGTTCTGCGTTGTTAATGCCATGAAATAGAGTGGTAGTTGCTTCTGTTTTTCTGCTGTGAGGAATGCCATCTGGTTTGATGTGTCCAGTTCTGCACCCAGGAAGGTTATCCTTTGGGATGGTATCAGCCTTGACTTTTTTGTGTTGACTGTGTATCCCAGAGCTTGCAGCAGGTGAATAACCTTTTTTAAATCTTTTGTTAATTTGTCTTTGCTGTCCGCTTGTAACAGGCAGTCGTCCAGGTATGGATAAATTTGAATTCCCTGAAGCCTGCAATGAGCAATTACTGATGCCAGGCATTTCGTGAATACTCTGGGTGCAGTAGATAAGCCAAAAGGCAATGCTGAGAATTGATAATGCTCTGATCCTGCAAGAAATCTGAGGTATCTTCTGCAATTTGGTCGTATTTGGACGTGCAGGTATGCCTCCTTGAGATCCAGAGTCACCAGTCAAGACTCCTTGCCCAGCATGGGAAGAAGTTGCTGTAGGGTCAGCATTTTGAATTTTGGAACAATGAGAAATGTGTTTAGAGTGGACAGGTCGAGGATAGGTCTCCATTAGTTTTCCTTTCTTGGTACTAGGAAAAGCCTTGAATAAAATCCTTGTCCTTGTTCCATAGGCGGTACCTTTTCTATAGCTCTCATCCTTAGTAAGTGGTCTATTTGCTGTAGAGCGTTTGTCCTTTGATTTGGAGGTAGGTTTGGCATTCCTCTCTTCCTTGGAAGAGTATGGAAGTGAAACCTGTAGCCTTTGTCTATTGTCTGTAAAATCCATTTGTCTCCTGTAATGTAATGCCAATTTACTGAAAATAAGGTTAATTTTCCGCCTAAGGGTGCTGCCAGTTGTTCCCTGGTAGGCGGTTTCAGAGCCAAGTCACTGAGATTGTCCTGTAGAAGTGGTAGTGGCTGGATCTGTGGCAGTAGTTCTCTGGCTGTTAGGCTGCCACTGACGTCCCTGTAGGCACCTCTGGATTGACCTCTGCCTCTAGGGCATCTATTTCTGATTCTCTGTGCTCTGGTGGTGTCTGGAAAGGACCAATTCTTGGAAGGCCAGTTCCTACTAAACCTCGGAGGCTGGACCTGTAAGAAATCCTTGACTGTCTGGACAGATTTAGCTTTTTCTTCCACCTTCTTCAACACTTGCTGTGCAGGGGAACCAAACAAACTGTGCTTTTCCATGGGAGCGTCTAGAAGCTTTGACTTTACATGGTCTGGTAAGGATTGCTCTTTTAACCATGCATGCCTTCTGATCACTGTACCAGTCATAGCTGATCTAAAGGAAGCCTCCAGTGCATCATAGCCACATTTTAAGGAATGATTACTGACCTGCTGAGTGTTATGCACCAAATCCTGAAGGGACTTGCGGTCTAAAGGCTCAGGCAAGGACAGTTTTTTAGTGAGCTGATCTAACAGAAATTCCTGATACTGAATCATGTGGAATTGACAGTTTAAGGCCCTAGCCGAAAGAGTAGCAGAAGTATAAACTTTTTTACCCCATCTCTCCAATGCCCTAGATTCTCTTTCAGAGGGGAGGTTTTTTTGGCAGAGGCAGCTGCTACAGCTTTGGGGCCCTGTGAAATAGTTTCAGGATCTGCAAAAGGAGCCTTGTATAAATGATAATGTGTGTCCGGAACCCTGTAGTATCTGTCGGGCTTAGCAGGGGCCGGAGGCAGTGAGTCAGGGGCAGTACAAGCATCATTAAATGCATCATCCACAACTTAAGTACTGGAGGAATAGCTAAAGGCCTATGCTGTGGTAAATGTAAAAAGGTCCTAAGCCTTTTCCTAGAATCTGAAAAATCCTGGCCCTGCCATTGAAATTGTTCCCTCATAGCATGCAAGGTTTCCCCAAAAGAAAATTCCTCAGGAGGAGAGGCAGAAGGTATGGAATCCTCTGCATCAGAGTCCTCATATGGAGAGAAAGGGCCCTCTGGAGGATTTGTGTTTTCTGAATCATCAGAGGAATAATCTGAAGAAACTGGCTCAGGGGGCTCTGCTCTAAGCCTCTTCTCTGGAGGTGGGTGAGAGGCCCTGTCAGGGTGAGACTGGGTTCCCCTGATCAAAGAAATGAGATCCTCTGCTAGACTAAGCATTTGAGTACTAGAGCTAGGCCTGTGAGAGGGGGCTTTAGCAGGCATGGCCTTTGAAGATTTAGCTGCTTTAGCCCTGGCAAAAGCCTTAATTGACATGGATGCAGGGGCCCTAGCAGCTCCACGTGCAGGAGTAGATACATCTAGGGGGATAGTATCTGATAAATCCTGAGAAACTGTAAGAGCAGGTGGATTTTCAGTAGCAGATTCAGCCATGCTGGAAGCGGCCTCGGTAGAAGGAGGCATGCTTTCGGCCGAAGGAAGAACCGCGGACTCGGCTTCGGCCGAAACCGAGACACTCGCGGTTGGCTTAACCGCGGTTTCGGCCGAAACCGTGGACCGCGAGTGTTGGTCCTTTTCCTTGCGCTTTTTAGCTAAATGTGAAGTCGGAGTCTCCGACGGCATGATATAAGCAAAAGCGGAGCCGAAAAACTCCTCTGCAAACTCCGACCGACGTCTAAGTGTTCGTCGGTTGAAGGAAGCACAGGCTAGACAAGCTGCTACGTTGTGGTGTGGGCCTAAACAAGGTAGGCAGTAAGAGTGGAAATCTTTATGAGGTATTTGTTTCCCACAAGTTAAACAGTTATTCACTTTTTCTGACATCGGCTGAGGCAAGAAAGAGTCCCCAACGGGGTACTTAGCTTTTTAGAAGTCTTCGGTAGTAGAAATCTCTGGTTCTGACCGACCGGCACTTGCGAACAGCTTCTGCTTCGGGCGCCACGCGGCAAGAAAGACTGAGGAAAATGGCGTCGGCTGATGCCTTTATACCCGCTGAACTGCAGCTATGACGTCGGGTGAAGTGCGACATCAGCAGAGGCCAGACCCAGACTTTGGAATCCGGCCGACTGAAGGGCTGCCTGAGGCCAGGACAACCCATATGTTAGGACTGCAGATGCATCCTTGAAGGACATCTTGGTAAGTTATAGCTGCATTCCACAAGGTCATGGCTTGCCTGCATAGGGGGTAAGAATGAGTGCCCCCTTGCTTGTTTATTGTCCTGGATGCAGAAGGTCCTTGAAAGCTGTTAGGCATTTTGTACAGCCAACATCTCTTTTTGATTGATGTGAAGATGCATTTGGTTTGTGGTCCATTTGCCCTGAATACATTTTCCTGCCATGTGTGCTCCCCAGGTGTAATCCGAAGCATCTGTTGTTAAAGTCTGCTTGGCTGTGGGAAGATTGAAAGGTTGACCCTTGTTGAGGTGACATGCCTGTGCCCACCATCGAAACTCCTGTTGTAGGCAAGGAATTAGTGTTATTACTGTTTCCAAGCTGTGAGAGTGTTGACTCCAAACACTTTTTAGGTACCATTGTAATTTCCTCATATGCAGTCTGGCATATGGAATTAGTAGAATGCAGGATGCCATGAATCCAAAGGCCTGCAGAATTTTTCTTGCAGGGAGTTGGAACTTTGTTGCCATCATTTGAAAATACTGAGTCAGTTGTCCTTGTTTGTCTGGCGTAAGATAAGCCATCTGGGCCGTTGTATTTAAGCTGGCACCCAGGAATATTATCGCTTGTGAGGGCAATAGTTTTGACTTCTTTTCGTTTACTGTGTATCCTAGGCAACTTAACTTTTTTACAAACGCCAGATGCTTTAGAAGAATGTCCTTGCTCTCCGCTTGAATTAGGCAGTCGTCCAGGTATGGATATATTTGAATTCCATTTTGTCTGCAAAATGCAATTACTGGTGCCAGGCACTTTGTGAAGACCCTGGGTGCAGTAGATAAGCCAAAGGGAAGTGCAGAGAATTGGTAGTGCATTGAACCAGCTATGAATCTGAGGTATCTTCTGCAATTTTGTCTGATAGGGACATGCAGGTATGCCTCTTTGAGGTCCAAAGTAACAAGCCAAGCTTTCTTGCCCAACATGGGAAGGAGCTGCTGTAGTGTCAACATTTTGAATTTCAGAACATCCAGGTAAGTATTTAGAGTGGAAAGGTCTAGTATGGGTCTCCAGGCTTTGTCCTTTCTGGGGACCAGGAAGAGCCTTGAGCAAAATCCTTGTCCTTGTTCCTGCTGTGGTACTTTTTGAATAGCTCTCATGTCCAAGAGGGCTGTAATTTGTTTTTGTGCCTCTGCCCATTGATTGTGTGGCAGGTCTGGCATACCTTTTAGCCTTGGTAAAGTGTGAAAGTGGAACCTGTAACCTTGAGACACAATATTTAGCACCCATTTGTCTTGGGTGATTGCTTGCCAGTTTTGTGAAAAAAGTGCTAGTTTCCCCGCTAAGGGAGCTGCCAAAAGGAAAGAGTTTGGCATTGGAAGGGGGAAGTCACTGGGACTGTTTCCTATAAGGTTGTGACTTGTCCTCACCTCTTTTTGGGGTTGAAGCACCCCACTGTCGTGGTCTGTAAGAGCCTTGGGGCTGAGATCTGCCTCTTGAGCATCTGTATCTGCCTCTTTGTGGCCTGTCTGACACTGGAAACGACCAATTTTTTGTAGACCAATTCCTGCTAAATCTTGGTGGCTGTACCTGTAAGAAATCCTTCACTGTTTGTATAGATTTTGCCTTATCCTCCATTTTCTTTAATACCTCTTCTGCCTTAACACCAAATAAAATATCTTGCTGTAAAGGAGCATCCAATAATTTTGCCTTAACATGATCTGGTAAGCTTTGTTCCTTTAACCAAGCATGCCTTTGAATCACAGATCCTGTAACAGCTGCTCTACAAGAAGCTTCTAATGAGTCAAAACCACATTGCAAAGTATGCTTTCCCACTTGTTCAGCTGCATGCAATAAATCCTGTATTTCCTTAAAATCAGGTTGTTCTGCACTTGTACTCATTTTCTGTTTTAACTGAGACAGTAAATATTGTTGGTATTTAAGCACGTGAAACTGGCAGTTTAAAGCCCTTACTGCTAAAGTTGCAGAGGTGTAAACTTTCTTCCCCCATCTGTCTAATGCTCTAGAGTCCCTGTCCGAGGGAACTGGATTTTTAGCCGTGGAGGCATTTACCCATTTGGGACCCTGGGAAATGGTTTCTGGGTCAGCAGCAGGGTTTTTATACAGAAATTTGTGAGAGTCAGGGACTCTGTAGTACCTGTCTGGCTTGACTGAAGCAGGGGGTAAAGAATCTGGATTTAAACTGGATTCAGAGAACACATCGTCCAACACTGGCAGAATAGCAAGGGGCCTGTGCTGAAGCAATAAAAGAAAGTCTCTGAGCCTTTTCTTGGATTCTGAATAATCCTGGCTCTCCCAATGGAAATGCTCCCTCATGGTATGTAAAGTTTCCCCAAAAGAATAATCCTCAGGAGGAGAGGCTGAAGGAATTGATTCTTCAGCATCAGAGTCCTCATAGGGGGGTATAGTATTCCTGGTCTGAAGAGGAATCAGAGTATACAGAAATCTGGTCAGAGGAATCATAGCATGTATCCTGCCTAGGCCTTTTATCAGGAGGGGGATGGGAACCCCTGATCAGAGTAATTAAGTCTTCGGCCATTTTAAGCATCTGTTTTTTGGGCATGGAGGCCTGTCCACGTGGCTCTTGAGTTTGCTTCTTTGTCTTTGATGGAACTTTAGCCTTTGAAGCTGAAGTCAGGTTAATGTATAGATGTTTAGGTCTGAATACACCCTCAGAAGCCAGTGCCTGCTCAGCGGCTCCGGACCCATCTGAAGGAATAGTTTCCGAGGCTCCAATACCTTGAGTTTCCAGCGGCATAGCCGACTCCACATGGGAGTCGGTAGCGGCCTGTGACTCTAAAGTAGCGGGCGTCAGAGACTGCGAAAGCACCTCAGAACTGGCGAACCGGCGACTGGCTTAGAAGTTTCGTCTGTTTTGGGAATCGGTGGTCTATCTTTCTCTTTGCGTTTTTTGTGAACTCCGGTAGTCGGATGGCTATCTGACGACATTTCTGGATAACTAAACCTGCGTCCAAAATAGTTTAATGCAAAATCATACAGACGCTTAATAGTGCGTTGGTTAAGTCTAGCACAAAACCGACAACCTGAAACGTTATGGTCAGGGCCTAGGCAAGGAATACAGTAAGAATGAAAGTCCTTATGAGGTATTTGCTTTCCACAAGAAATACAATTATTAACTTTTTCTGACATTGGTCTGGAGCAAGAAAAAAGTTTCCCCAATGGGGTACTTAGCTTTAATGAAGTCTTCAGATCTGAAATTCGAACACAAAAATCTCAGGAGTCAGCCGACTGGCACTTGTGAACTGCTTCTGCTTCGGGCACTGCGCGGCAAGAAAGACTAAAGAAAATGGTGTCTGCTGCGTGTTTTATACCCCTGACGACCTGACGTCAGGGAAGGGGTGACAGCAGCTGATGCAGGACCCAGGACTTTGGAATTCAGGCCGACTGAGGGCAACCTGCCAGCAGGATTACCCAAATGTAATGACTGCAACAGTGAAACACAAAGAAAGTACAGTTTTGTACCTACCATAAATGTAGATGTCCGATAGGTATGCATCTGCAGTCCTAACATATGGGTTGTCCTGCCTCAGGCAGCCCTTCGGTCGGCCGGATTCCAAAGTCTGGGTCTGGCCTCGGCTGATGTTGCACTTCACCCGACGTCATAGCTGCTGTTTATTGGGTATAAAGGCATCAGCCGACACCATTTTCCTCAGTGTTTCTTGCCCCAGATGCCAGGTGCCCTCTAGGAAGGCTAAATTTGGATAAATGCAAATAATTCCAAACAGTAGAGAGCAAACAATATAAGAATATATATATATATATATATATATATATATATATATATATATATATATATATACAAACAAATACACTATAATAGATTTCCCCAGCTAGCTAAAAGAGGGGTAAATACCCTAGGAATACCACAGAGGGGAAGGAGGGTGGGTAATCCTGACTGCAGATGCATACCTATCGGACATCTACATTTATGGTAGATACAAAACTGTACTATGTCCTTCAAGGATGCATCTGCAGTCCTAACATATGGGTAGAATACCATAGCCAAACTGGGGGAGGAGGCACTAAGATAAAGATGGTGTAGTTAAGATCCCTTGCAAAACAGCAGTTGCAAAACCTGCTCGGGATCTAGAATATAAGGGAAGATTATAATGCTTGGCAAATGTATGCACGGAGCTCCAAGTAGCAGCTTCTAAAATGTCTTTGGTAGCCACTCCTCGTAGGAAAGCTGTAGTGGTGGCTGTAGCTCTTGTGGAATGAGGTCTGATATTTTCAGGAGTTGTCTTTCCATGAAAAGAGTAGCAAAATCGAATGCAATTTCCTATCCATTTTGAGATTGTGTGTTTTGAAATTGATTTTCCTTGCATTCCTGTTGCATATGCTACCAGAAGCTGGTCAGTTTTTCTGCTGGTCTTAGTTCTGTCCAGATAGTAGCGTAATTGTCTGTGCACATCCAAGGTATGTAGCAGTCTTTCCCCCCTGTTCTGTGGGTTGGGGAAGAATGTAGGTAAATGAATCGCTTGGTTCAATGATACTCTGGAGACCACTTTTGGCATAAAGGTAGGGTTAGTTCTCAGAGAGACTCTGTCCTGATGGAAGATAAGGAAGGGTTGTACTGCCATTAATGCCTGTAACTCAGATACCCTTCTTGCTGAAGTGATTGCTAGCAGGAAAGCAGTTTTCCAAGACAAGAACTGTAATTCTGCTATTGCTGCTGGTACAAAAGGTAAAGGTGGTTTCCTTGGAGGTTTTACATTTTTGATTCCTCTCAAGAACTGCCTGAGTAGAGGATGAGAGAAGACAGGAGGATCCATGTTGTATTCTGCTGAAATTGCTGATGCATAAATCTTAATGGAGGAGTAAGACAGGCCATTGTGGAACAGTTCTGCTTAGTATTCCAGGATGTGTGCTATGTTTGCCAATGAGACATTTTCTCCCTTTGCTGCACTCCAAATGAGGTATCTTTTCCACTTGGCTGAATAAGTCTTCCTTGTGGAAGGTCTGCGTGCCTCCAGGATAATGTCCTTAACCCTCTGGGATAAACCTGGGTTATTTTGTTTTATGCAATATTCCAAGCAGCTAGCTGCAGTGTTTTCAAGTCTGGATGTAGGATCTTGTAGTTGTCCTGTATAAGAAGTAAGGGACATAGAGGTAGAGGCCATGCGTGTGTCCGAGACATGCTTCTCAGTAGCGGGTACCAATGTTGCCTCGGCCAGTCTGGAGCTATCAGGATTACCCTTGGCTGATCCTCTCTGATCTTCAGTAGAACTTTGTACATCAAGGGAAGAGGTGGAAATGCATATGCTGTCAGGTTTTTCCAGCTGAAGGAAAGGGAGTCCACCCTCCAAGCAAGTGGGTGGTATGCTCTTGTGCAGAATTTCTTCAATTGGTGGTTGTGTGGGAGGCAACAGGTCTATCTCTGGTAGTCCCCATTTCTTTGTTATGGCTTTGAAGATATCTGGATGCAGCATCCATTCGTGAGCATCCGTGGTAGTTCTGCTTAAGGTGTCTGCTAGAGAATTTTCTTTTCCTGGTACAAATCTGGCCTGAAGTTGAATGTTGAGATTCAGGGCCACATTCCACAGGTCCATTGCCATCCGGCATAGAGGATATGAATGTGTACCTCCCTGTTTGTTGATGTACCACATGACTGTGGTATTGTCAGTCCTTATCAGCAGATGACCCTGTTGAAGGAGTGGTCTGAATGCCTGGATCGCATGTTTCACTGCCAGCATCTCCTTTAGATTTATGTGTAGATTCAGCTGGTCTTGGGTCCATAGGCCTTGAATACACTTGTCCACCATGTGTGCCCCCCATCCTAGGTCTGAGGCATCCGTGGTGATGGTCTGGCTTGGATGAGGTTTGTGGAAAGGGAAGCCTCTGTTCCACTGACAGGCCTGAGCCCACCACAGGAATTCTTGCTTCAGGCATGGAATTATTGGAATCTGGGCTTCTAGACTGTGCTTGTGTTGAGACCATACATTCCTTAGGTACCATTGCAGCTTTCTCATATGCAGCCTGGCATGTGGAACCAATATTATGCATGATGCCATGTAGCCCAGGGCTTGCAGGACTTTCCTTGCAGTAAGCCGAGTTTGTGTTGTTAATGTCATGAAGTAGGCTGGTAGTTGCTTTTGTTTTTCTTCTGTGAGAAAAGCCATCTGAGTTGATGTATCCATTTCTGCACCCAAGAATGTTATCCTTTGGGATGGTACTAGTCTTGACTTTTGCATGTTGACTGTGTATCCCAAGGCTTGCAACAGTTGTATGACATTTTCCAAATCTTTTGTTAATTTTGCCTTGTTGTCCGCTTGTATTAGGCAGTCGTCCAGGTATGGGTAAATTTGAATTCCCTGAAGCCTGCAATGAGCAATTACTGATGCCAGGCATTTCGTGAATACTCTGGGCACAGTAGATAAGCCAAAAGGCAATGCTGAGAATTGATAATGCTCTGATCCTGCAAGAAATCTGAGGTGTCTTCTGCAATCTGGTCGTATAGGGATGTGCAGGTATGCCTCCTTGAGATCTAGAGTCACCAGCCGACTCCTTGCCCAGCATGGGAAGAAGCTGCTGGAAGGTCAGCATTTTGAATTTTGGAACAATGAGGTATGTGTTCAGTGTGGACAAGTCTAGAATAGGTCTCCATTGATTTTCTTTTCTTGGTACAAGGAAAAGCCTGGAGTAAAATCCTTGGCCTTGTTCCATAGGTGGCACCTCTTCTATAGCTCTCATCCTTAGTAAGTTGTTGACTTGTCTTAGAGCGTCTGTTTTTTGGGTTGGTGGTAGGTTTGGCATTCCTCTCTTTTTTGGTAGAGTGTGGAAGTGAAACCTGTAGCCCTTGTCTATTGTTTGTAAAGTCCATTTGTCTCCTGTAATGTAATGCCACTTGTCGGAGAATAAGGCTAGCTTTCTGCCCAAGGGTGCTTCCAGTTGTTCCCTGGTAGGCGGAACTAGAGCCAAGTCATTGTGTATGCCCTGTGGAAGTGGTTGTAGTTGAATCTGTGGCAGTATTTCTCTGGTTGGTAGGTTGCCACTGACGTCCCCTGTAGGCACCCCTAGATTGACCTCTGCCTCTGGGGCATCTATTTCTACCTCTCTGCACTCTGGAGTTGTCTGGAAAGGACCAATTCTTCGAAGGCCAATTTCGGCTAAACCTCGGAGGTTGGACCTGTAAGAAATCCTTGACTGTTTGGACAGATTTTGCTTTTTCTTCCACCTTCTTTAGAACCTCCTGTGCAGGGGAGCCAAACAGACTTTGTTTCTCCATGGGAGCATCTAGGAGTTTTGACTTAACATGGTCTGGTAAGGATTGTTCTTTTAACCAGGCATGCCTTCGAATCACTGTTGCAGTCATAGCTGATCTAAAGGAAGCCTCCAGTGCATCATAGCCACATTTTAAGGAATGGTTACTGACCTGCTGAGAGTTATGTACCAAATCCTGAAGGGACTTGCGATCTAAAGGTTCAGGAGAAGACAGTTTTTTGTTTATCTGGTCTAACAAAAATTCCTGGTACTGAATCATGTGAAATTGACAGTTCAAGGCCCTGGCCGAAAGAGTAGCAGAAGTATAAACCTTTTTACCCCATCTCTCTAATGCTCTAGATTCCCTTTCAGAGGGAAGAGTGTTTTTGGCAGAGGCAGCTGCCACACCTTTAAGGCCCTGTGAAATGGTTTCAGGGTCTGCAACAGGAGCCTTATACAAATGGTAATGTGTGTCCGGGACCCTGTAATATCTGTCTGGCTTGGCAGGGGCCGGAGGAAGAGAATCAGGGGCAGTACAGGCATCATTATATGCATCATCAACAACTGTTAGTACTGGCGGAATGGCTAAAGGCCTATGCTGTGGTAAGTGTAAAAAGGTCCTAAGCCTTTTCCTTGAATCTGAAAAATCCTGGCCCTGCCATTGGAAGTGTTCCTCATAGCATGCAAAGTTTCCCCAAAGGAAAATTCTTCAGGAGGAGAAGCAGAAGGAATGGAGTCTTCTGCATCAGAATCCTCATAAGGAGAATATGGGCCTTCGTGAGGGTCTGAAATGTCTGAGTCATCCGAGGAATAATCTGTAGAGACAGGTTCGGGGGGTTCAGTCCTAGGCCTCTTGTCTGGAGGGGCATGAGAGGCCCTGTCTGGGTGAGGTTGGGATCCCCTGATCAAAGAAATGAGATCCTCAGCCAGGCTGAGCATTTGGGAACTAGAGGTAGGCCTATGTGAAGGAGTTTTAGCAGGTAAGGCCTTAGAAGATTTAGCTGCTTTAGCCCTGGCAAAAGCCTTGATAGAAATAGAAGCAGGGGGTCTAGCAGCCCCACATGCAGGGGTAGATATGTCTAAAGGAATAGTGTCTGACAAATCCTGGGTGCCTGCTTCTGTAGCAGTAAATTCAGTAGCAGATTCAGCCATGCTCTGTGAGGCCTCGGCTATCGGAGGCATGCTTTCAGCCGAAGGAAGAACCAGGGGCTCGGTTTCAGCCGAAACCGAGACACTCGCGGTTGGCCTAACCGTGGTTTCAGCCAAAACTGCGGGCCGCGAGTGTCGGTCCTTTTCCTTGCGCTTTTTAGCTAATTGAGTAGTCGGAGTCTCCGACGGCATTTTGTATGCAAAAGCGGGACCAAAAAACTCCTCTGCAAACTCCGACTGAAGTCTAAGTGTCCGTCGGTTGAAGGAAGCACAGGCTAGACAAGCTGATACGTCGTGGTCTGGGCCTAGGCAAGGAAGGCAGTAAGAGTGGAAATCCTTATGAGGTATTTGTTTCCCACAAGTTAAACAATTATTTACTTTGTCTGACATCGGCTGAGGCAAGAAAGAGTCCCCAACGGGGTACTTAGCTTTTTAGAAGTCTTCGGTAGTAGAAATCTCTGGATCTGACCGACCGGCACTTGCGAACAGCTTTTGCTTCGGGCACCGCGCAGCAAGAAAGACTGAGGAAAATGGCGTTGGCTGATGCCTTTATACCCAATAAACAGCAGCTATGACGTCGGGTGAAATGCGACATCAGCCGAGGCCAGACCCAGACTTTGGAATCCGGCCGACCGAAGGGCTGCCTGAGGCAGGACAACCCATATGTTAGGACTGCAGATGCATCCTTGAAGGACATCATCTCTAGTTGCAGGCAAGGAATGACAGGAATCATTGTTTCCAGGCTGTGACAATGTTGACTCCATAAACTTTTTAAGTACCACTGAAGTTTCCTCATATGCAGTCTTGCATATGGAATTAGAAGAATGCAGGAGGCCATGAACCCCAAGGCTTGCAGTATGTGTCTTGCAGATAGCAGGGTTTTTGTGGCCACCTGTTTGAAGTAAGTCACCAAATGAAGTTGTTTTTCTGGTGTAAGGAAAGCCATCTGGGCAGCTGTATTCAAGCTTGCACCCAGGAATGTAATCTTTTGAGAGGGCACCAATTGTGATTTATTTTTGTTTATGGTGTACCGTAGACATGTTAGAACCTTTTATACAAACGCCCAATGTTTTAGAAGAATGGCCTTGTTTTCTGCCTGAATTAGACAATCGTCCAGGTATGGATACAGTTGAATATTTCTTTGCCTGCAAAATGCAATTACTGGAGCCAGGCACTTTGTAAATACCCTGGGCGCAGTAGATAAGCCAAAGGGCAGTGCAGAGAACTGATAATGCATGTAGCCTGCTTTGAAGCGGCGGTATCTTCTGCAAGATTCCCTGACTGGGATATGCAGGTAAGCCTCTTTTAAATCTAGAGTTGTCAACCAGGCATCTTTGCCTAGCATAGGAATTAACTGGTGAAGAGTCAGCATCTTGAATTTTGGAATGTCCAGAAATGTGTTCAAAGTAGACAGGTCCAGAATTGGACGCCATGATTTGTCTTTTCTGGGTACCAGGAAAAGTCTGGAACAGAAACCTTGTCCCTTTTCCTCTTCTGGTACTAGTTGAATAGCTCCCATGTTTAGGAGGGAAAGTACTTGTTTGTGAGCCTCTGCCCACTGATTTGGGGGCAGGTCTGGCCATCCTTTTGGAGTTGGCAATGTGTGGAAATGAAATCTGTATCCCTGGGACACTATACTTAAAACCCATTTGTCCTGGGTTATAAGTTGCCATTTTTTTGCATGAAGAGCCAGTTTTCCCCCAAAGGGGCAGTTAAGAGGTAAGTGCTTGGTAATTTTAAAGGGAAATAATTGAGACTGTTTACCATAGGGAGGTAATCTTGTTATTTCCAGATTTGGAAGCGGAGGCACCCCATTGCTTAGTTCTGAAAGTCCCTTGGGACTGAAACATGGTGCTTTTGGAATGTCTGGGTTTGGCTTGAATGGGTCTGGAAGGAACTAGAAAGAATCAGTTCTTAGTAGGCCAGCGCCTACTAAATACTGGATGTTGTACTTTTAAGAAATCTTTCACAGTTTGCATAGATTTAGCTTTATCTTCCATCTTTTTTTAGAACTTCTTCAGCCTTACTGTCAAACAGATGGTCCTGCTGCAAAGGAGCATCCAACAATTTTGCTGTAACATGATCAGGCAGAGATTGCTCCTTAAGCCAAGCATGCCTTCTAAGCACAGACTCAGTAACAGCAGCCCTGCAAGAGGCCTCCAAAGAATCAAAACCACATTGTAAAGTATGTTTTCCAACTTGTTCAGCTGAATGCAATAAATCCTGTAAATCCTTATTTTCCACACAGTCAGAAATCAACATCATTTTCTGTTTAAGCAATCCCATGATATGCTGTTGATATTTTATCATAAGGAATTGACAGTTTAAAGCCCTGATTGCCAAGGTTGCAGAAGTATAAACCTTTTTAGCCCATCTATCCAGCGCCCTTAAGTCTCTATCAGAAGGGGTAGGATTTTTAGCAGTAGAAGCCTTAATGCCCTTGGGCCCCTGAGAAATTGTTTCAGGGTCCGCAACAGGATTTTTGAAATGGAATTTGTGGGAGTTGAGAACCCTTTAAGATCTGTCTGGCTTACAAGGAGCCAGAGGCAGGGAATCAAGGGCCATACTGAATTCTGAAAACACATCATCAACAATGTCTAGTACAGGAGGTATAGATAAAGGCCTATGCTGAGGAAGAAGGAGGAAATCTCTAAGCCTCTTTTTGGATTCAGAAAAATCCTGACTTTCCCAGTGGAAATGCTCCCTTAAGGTATGTAAAGTTTCCCCAAAAGAAAAATCCTCAGGGGGAGAAGCAGAAGGAATGGAATCCTCTGCATCAGAGTCCTCATAAGTAGGTATAGACAACTCCTGTTCATTAGAAGAGTCAGAAGAAACAGAGTCCTGTTCAGAAGATTCATAGTCAAGTTGAGTCCTAGGCCTCTTAGAAGGGATTGGCACCCAAACTTGTCTTTTAGTCAGCTCAACTTGTGCTGTCTGACAGTTTGAGCAAGTGGAAAGTGCCCTGAAGCTTTGGAAGACGGCTGGCTAATATATCCTTGGCAAGTTATAACCCATATAACTAATGCCACTTGTGGCAGTGATCAATATGATGAACATCCAGAGTAACTATGCAATTTTCAGGACTAAGTTATTTAAGCTCCTCAAAACAACAAGACTGCCACTGATTTAATAACACACTGTGACCTTCTCTGTTTTAGTTTTACAATTCATACCTTATTAAACATGCATGCACACACAAATACTTATTTCATTTATCTATCCAGCTCACCCCTTAAAATACAATACTCACACCAATTTCTTTTTTACCAACTTTGCAGGTCTCCCCCCTCTTCTACTTCTTAACCTGCTAGAAAACTACTTCAATCTACAATAATATGTATGCACACTCTGAATAATGATCTGTTTTGCTGCTGACCTTAATTTCCATATTTTTTTACTGCTGTATGTCTTTGTCAGCATCTACTACATATTATCAAAAGAAAACACGTCAAAGTTTAAACTGAATGAAAATAAATTAAACCTTTTTTCAGCGGGAATAAGCCCCACCTGGACTCTGCATATCCCCTTTCCTTACATTTACTAAATCCATTTTTGAGCAACGGCAGAGATGAAAAAAAAAAAAAAGCCCAAAAACTAAGAATCGCTGCAAGTACACAGAGACCATACTTTACATAGAACGCGATCAGGTAGTTACACTGTAGCAAACTGAGAAATGACAAGTTTGAACTCCTCAATTTATTTGTCCACTTGTAAGACAACTGTCTAGTGTTTTAACACTAAATTAAACTTATAACTATGATTTTATGTAATGCCATGTCTGATTTTTTTAAACTTAACACTGTCAAATAATTTCAAACTGCTACAGTTGCCATTAGCATGAACTACATCAGAAAAGGATCCATGTAAAAATATATACACAGGTGTGTGTCTGTTTGTGTGTGCGTGTATATCTATATATATATATATATTTCACACACACACACACATATATATATATATATATATATATATATATATATATATATATATATCTCAATACACACGTTTCCACTTTATTAACTCAAATGGAAGATGCTAGAGTACCACTGATGTACTGTCGATAGCTAAAGTCAGGAAATACACATGATCAGCAGCAAGTTTTAGAAAGTGCTTTTTGTGGGGATGTGGGGGGTAGACAGCTGCACCAGCACCCCTCCAAGATTATAAATATGCTGCCTCTGAAGGTGCACAAACTATGAGCATATTTACATAGTCTGTGTATTCATGTTTTTCACACTTGACTATACAGATGAGCACTTCACTCTAAGCAAATAAGCACCGAATAGGTGAACTTGAAGTGAAAAATAATGTCACACTGATATATATATATATATATATATATATATATATATATATATATATATATATATATATATATATATATATATATATATATATATAGACACGCGCGCTCGCACACACACACAAAATATATCACACTCGTGTGGGTCTATTTTCAGTCAATGAATGAAAAATCCACTGAACCTCCTTTGCCTTTTTCCCCCTACTGTAGTGCGATCTTATAATTGGTATATACAAGCTGGGGGGGGTGCTGGGTTTGATAATACTGCGGTGTTTCGGAATGAATGTTGGTCCACTGTCTTTTTTCCATGGGTAAAATATTTGATGATTGAACATTTGCTGAAGTTAACATTCGATGTTTTAAGTTCAATGAAGAGTGGGTCGAAGGATTTCTCACTGGATGACTTAACACAAACCCCTTGTCTGTACATCTGCATATATACATTTATATATAGCTTTCATATATTTATGTCAGCCTGTATTTTCTGAGATGAGTAATCACTGCTAACCGGTTTGAATGATTCTGGAGCCACATATTCGTATGTAGTGTCACCTGCAGAAGTGTTTGCCTTGATTTTTCTGGGACATGGTGATCGTATGACAAACTGGCTCTTCTGAGCCATTTACTTAATGCATTCATATTGCATTGTTTTCTTGTTGGTTGTGGCTTTGTTACATTATATAACTATGTTAAGGGTCAGCTTTGTTCAATATGTGTTTATCTGGATACATACAATGCATCACAGTGGCCAAATCCAAAGCTTCAGGTATTAGGGGTGCATTTCTTAGCTGCATATTCGGACAGCCTGCTGTTGTTACTGAAATATGCACTATGTTTACTACTATACATAATTTACTGCAGACACCCTGATGCATAACTTTGCTGTTGTGCCTTCTGTGCTGAAGTCTTCACTATTACAGCAGTGTTATAACCTGTGCAATTCACAGCACTTTTGGTATGCACAAAGATGTGTAAAACATGCGGTCTGTACTGCACAGCTTCATGTGTGTTTGCTGACAAACCATCAACATAAAAAAGTAGCAAAGTACTTCAGTAAATCTGTCTGATCGCTCTTATCAGTACAGTAATACATTAAAAGTTCAACTAGGCACATGAATAGAATTGACTTACTGTAACTATACATTACCTTTTTTCACATTTTTATTCTCCGTGAAAAGCAAATAAATATGGTATTGAAAATATATGCAAGTTTGTCAACCTTTAGGAGTACAAATATCTTAAAGAACATTGCAACAAACTAGTAGTCTTCATACAAAATCAAATATATTTAAAATGCCTTTAGAAATGTTTCAGGAATATTTTCAATGTGACTTCAACAACAGACTGTATTTGTTATATGTGAATGCAAAGTTGATACAAAAAAAATGAACTGCAGCTGGAACCAGGTGCAACCTGCACTACTGTAACCAGTCTTCTGCACAAAAACAGCAGCCACAATTTTCAGCCAACCAAGGCAACTTTACAGAAGTGCAGCAACACATCCTGATTACACTGTTGCCTCAGTTTCTATAGGTTCTTCATCCTCCAGGAGACTGTAGGAGGCATGCATTTGGAAGGGTCTTTGGAGCGGATGTGACAATAACTTTGCCATGCAGTTGTGTAGTTCTACCGCTGGACCAGTCAGAGATACGTCATACTTGTAACTTGTTCCTTTGGGATCCAAGTTGCCAAAGAAACTAAAAGTATCCTGTGAAGAGAAAGAAAAATGTCATATAAGTAGAATAAGATTTTTTTAAGCATCTGTCACACACACACACAAAAAAAGTCCTTCACCATATAACCATTCAATCTCTACAAAGGTAGCAGCTAGATAGGCAACAGTATCTCAGAGAAGACCAGAAAATAAGATGTTGCAGAGTGCTATAATTAGATCATGTTATGTAGTGAGAAGCCAACAAAAATAATGGGGTGCACTGCCATAGGAATGGAAGCCACAGATGTTAATGAGTTTTTATTGCTTTTTACAGTTCTAACAAAACCATGTATGTTGCAGCCCAGTTGATCAATTCTCATTTTATCAAAACCATCCCCATCTCATTAGACTGTTGAACTCTTGGGAAAAACGAACCATGACATCTGTTACATAACTAGCCTATCAAGTGGCTTATTTCATGGATGTGCAATAACTAAGTGCAATACTAAGGTAGCTCACCTACACACTGAAGGACTGTAAAGTGCAATATACAACTGTAATAATTCAGTCTATTCATAGATATGCTGCTATTGTTTGAATTTTACTTTAACAATATTACCTTCATATTGTTCCTTTTCTTCCTTGTCTCCTGTTCTGGGATGGGTGTGGGTCACTGCTGTCCTACTTTACTTACAAATTCCTACTTATTAAAATTCTACTGTGATATTTTATTAATTTTTTCTCTGCCTATATCTGCAACTGTTTCCTGCATTGAGAACGAAGCATTGTAATTTTGTTCAGCTACACTGCTGTGTAGTTCTGAATGAGAATAAAATTTTCTTTTACTGAACTTTGACAATTAAATGATAATTCACTGAAAACTGAAAAAAAAAAAAAAAAAAAAAATTCTTGGATGGGGGCACAGCTTCCTACATCTATAATGCACAGACAACCCATGCATTCCTATTTTCTTAATAACCAACCCAAAGGTCACTTGTCTTGGGGTATAGATGACAATCTAGAACAATCGCAGATCAACAGGCAAGACTTGAAGGAAGTACAGTTGTGCAAGAATGTACCATAACCGCAGATGTCCTACTTTTCACTGTTGCAGCATTCCTTACAAAAGGGATATCCTAATATACTACAAAGGACAGCCATAAATCCAGCCAGCATAGCAAAGCATTAGGCCCTTCCAATAACTGTACTTCAGATGTATGTCCTCAGAACTGAATTGTCCCAGGAGAACCAAAGCAACCCAAGAGGAAAACAAGAATAGAACATGTACATCCAAAAAGGGGAGAAAGAAATGCCCCTTGACCAGACGTTAAAGAAAAAATCTGAAGAGGTGGAAGGAGAGGGAGGGATGGAATAATGTAACAGTGAAAAGTAGCACATCTACTGTTATGGTAAGTTCTACACAACTATACTATGTTCTTCCTTATCACTGTTACAGTACTCGTTACAAAATGGAAAATAATAAACCTATAGAAGAAGGTGGAAGGAGGAGGGAGCAACACAAGAACCCTCCAGAAAAACATGAAGGATGGACATGGCAAAATCTGTTCTAGCAACATGTTACTCTTAGTGCTTAGTGAAAGGATGCACAGTAGACCATAGTAGCAGCTTCCAAAATGAACTGAGGATCAAGACCCTAGAAAAAAGCTCTACAAGAGTGCCCCCCCATAGAATGAACATGAACAGAAAAAGGAAGCTACATGCAGAGGTGAGCATCAAGACCCAAGAAAAAAGCTCTACAAGAGTGCCCCCCATAGAATGAACATGAACAGAAAAGGAAGCTGCTTGCAATGAAAAGAATAACAAGTAGTAATGGCTTTAGAAATCCAAGAGGAAGTTGTCTGCTTAAACCCAGTTTATTGGCATGAAAAGAAACAAAACCTGCTCAGACTGTTTGCCGAGGTACCAGAAGCATTAGTAAAGTTGGAGTTTGTTTCCAGTGACTGCCTCCGAAGTGTAGTTTTTGGATACCTTGTGTTGCTGTGTGTTTGGATATGTATGGGGAGGTGTTTGGCTTTTGTTACTTGGAGTATATAAAATGTGTTATTTTAGCTAGAAGGGTATGAAAATAGACCACTTATAGGTAAGCAAGAAGACTTGGATTTAGCAGGTTTTTGGAGTGCATATTTTGTCGGTACTGTAAAAGAAAATCTAATTCCACTGTAGTTTGTTAATAATAACTGACTGCCATTACGAAAGCAATTATGTTACGAAGTCAGTTGCCATAATAAATTCTGCAGATAACTCCATTTGATTGAGATGGGTGGTGCTTGCGGTGTTTGTATCACTTAGAATTGTTGTTTCTTGGCAGACTTGCACCCTTTGTTCCGGGAAGCTTGTGCAAATGAGTACACTGGTCATGTCTTTTAAAAAAATGAGTATTATTTTGCTGTCCAATAATCACTGTACATGCGTAAGTTTTTTTTTTTTTTTTATGATACTGAAAAGCAAAACAAAATGCTGCTTGTCTGACAGTGCTATTCTGTCCCAGATAACGAATTACACAGCTTCCTGGTAATAAGGTTTGACATAGTTCAGACTGCTGTCTCAAGGTCTTATCTACTTAAAACTGTTGTGGAATTTCGGTCTCCCTGTACATTGCCAGAACTAGTTAGTTGATATCCTTTAAAAATAATCTTGCTATCCTATGTTTACTGTGCAACTGAAAGATGGCTACTGTGGTACCGAAAAGTAACATGGAGCTTATGAGGTGAAACTGATCGTTTCACACTGTTGTCATGCTGCCAGATTCACAATTATGTAGCTCTGAGTGACAATTCAAAAGTCACAGTTGTCTGTTACACATTACTAGGAGGGGATGTCCAAGGGGGCTGCACTTTGTAGTTATTAAACTGTTGTGTGAATTTTTTTTAACACTCCACTTGCTTAATATACTTTTGCTTATGAAAGAGTTTTTTTTTAGGCAGTGGCCTTCAGCTGAGTGTACGCAACTTCATGCGGCCCCTGAGTGATTTGCATTACAGAATGTCTTATGGGGTAACTCTTAAGCAATATCCACCAGAAAAAAAGCAAGGGCAGCTACAACAGCCCTGGATATCTGCTGTACTAACTACACTGACTTTCCTGTGGACCAGGCATACAATTTGTACTATTTTGTAGAGGTAAGCATAGTAATAAAAGCTGCTGCTTGTGTAACACATGTTATGCTAAAATATACAGAAGCAGTAGAAACTCTAGTTTCTCTTAAGGGATGCACCCCAAATTTTGTGTGCATTTAGCACAGTACAAAGCAATCTTAACTAAGATATGCAAGCTATAAGAAACCCATATGTGCCTCTTATAAACCAAACAAGTTTTCCTTATGTCCACAGTTTTCTTAAGGTAACACCTTTAACTGTTGGCAAACATGTAAAGTATGAGGCAAATATTTGCCTTTTTCCAAAAAAGGGTAGCCTGCACGCTGAAATGACTGACATAAACCCCTTTGAGCAAAGAATAAAGCAGTGCTGACTTAAGGAGATGCAAGTAGCAAAAAGATGATGAAAACAAAAACCTGAAAGCATCAACAGTTATTTTATGCTGAGCAGGAAAACATTTGCCATTTAAATAAACATTATTTCCTGATTAATGGTCTTCTCAAATCTTTCAAATCATTCACAACAGCACAAGAAAAAAAACTTTTAGGAATCAACAATAAATCTTTCTTGCAAAAGGTTGAAAGATCTCAGTACGTGATACAATCCTACCCTGTTGTTGCAGAATCAATTCCTTGGATGAGAAAGCAGATGGCAAGATAGCAAACAGCAAGAGAAGAATGGTATATCGAGGTTATATGGGCCAAGGTTGTACAATCAAACTCAGATATGCTCCAGCTAACCTACACAGAAGTAACGTCTTTTGTATTAATGGTAACATATAAAAAAGACTTTACATTCATGGGATGGAAAAGGCACCGATTTTCCAACTGTTACTGCAAGTAAAAAGGGAACAAAATATCTCGTACTACTGGGAGACACTGTGGTAAATCTCCTTCCAAATGACTAATGCATTCCTGCACAAGGGAAAATAGAGATATACATTCATACTCTCTGCATGGGCCTGAAAAGACCCTGGGAGTATGCCTGGTTCAGGCTCTTACAGTCAAACTCCTTAAGGCTGATATGAAGGGATTTTTCCTTTTAAGCTCATAAGCCATACTTTAATCAAAATCTTTTACAGCCATGTAAAAAGCTGCATAGATTTATTTACTTATTTATTTTCAGTTTGATGACCGGGAAAGTCCACTTGACCTAGAAGAACCTGTTTTCAGTGGAGGCCCGGGGAGAAAAACTCCACTGACACTGGCAAACATACAAAACAAAACAAAGTACTTATACTTCATGCTGAGAACACAATCTAAAATACATTTACAGAATATAAATTCATTTACAGACAGGCTCTAGTGAACAAACATACAAAACAAATAAGTCTTCTACTTCATGCTGACTTTACAATATTAAAATACATTTCCAGAATATGAATTCCTTAACAGAGTACAAAATGGTGAAGCAACAACAGTTTTACAGTATTTACAGAGTGTAGTATTTGAACAAAAATAATAACTAGAGTTTAGTAATAAGCAAAGTTTGGAGTAAGTAGAAGGTGCTGAATACATGCAGGAGAAGGATATCGCTGTACTTGGAGAAAAACTAGTGCACAGATGTAGTTAGTGGAGGGACTTATGTTGGAGAAGAGCATGGACATTCCCATTTTGAAGATAGGAAGGAATAGAGGAGGGATTTGAAGATTGTGTGGTTCGGAGTACTTCAAAGGGAGGGAGGAAATGACTTCCATAGTTTAGCTAAGGAGCAGGACATCAGAAGGTGCTCAGGGGGCTGTGAAGTTTTGTAGATTTTTTTGTAAATTTTAAGAGGTTTTTATTTTCTGATCAGAGTGAGTGGTTAGGAAGACAGAGCAAAAAATCAATGCATGCAAAAATAAATTTTACTGTCAAGATGCCAATAACACCCTTGCTAAGCTCAACAAGGAACTCAGGACCCTGATCAAAGCCAGACAGAAGGCAAAAATGGCCACCCAGGTGAAGTACAATGACAGCCTTAAGCATTGTTTTTTTATATTTATGGTTAATCACATGTCAAGCTTATTGGAAAAGATGTCATTCAGCAAACATCAGTTAATTATATTACCTTTTTAAGCATATTCAAATTGTCAGTAGTATTTTTATATTTTTAATTTAAGTCCTATGCATTTGATATTCTTAAAACAATTTATGATTAATTGGTTTCTGAAGAGTATCAACAGCAGTCAAGTGAGTTTTTAAGAGCACATTTTTTCACAATGGATTTCATGGGGTTAAATGCTTTAGCTTGTAATGGATTAATCACATTATAATTACAGAGATGCATTAATTGAACATCCAATTGAGGCAATGTGCCTGTTGTATAAAGGCTTGTCCCTTTTTTTAATTCATTTACACTTGAGAAAGCCTGGTAAGACCAGGTGAAAGCGCTCGTGACTGAATCTGTTTTTGTTTGTCGTTGGAATAAATTGTTTTTTTAACATCGGACTTTGTGAAGAACATTTGTATTTATATTATTAGCTAAGCTGCTTTTACAGAGATTGTTTCAGTCGGAATACAACCTTGACCTACAGAACAGTGGTGGAGTTATTGGTGCTCTAACTACAGGACTTGGTGGGTCCTTCTCCGGTGTTTTTATACAATGACAGCCTTCTTTAACTATGTTAGAAACTTCAGATACAGTACCAAACACTGTGCAGACAAAAACCCAGAAGACAAACCCAATAGACTAGCAGTCAAATTTAGCTTAAACTTCAGTCTCCCATAAGTTCCCAGATTGCATACCTCCATTTGCACCCCCCCCCCCGCCTCAAATCTTTCAAGAACAAGTCCTCATGGCACTATCCAAGGTCAAACTTGTCAGACCCACTACAGAGGTTATTCAATATCAACCTCCAAACAGGCTTCATGCTGGATGACTACAGGACAGCAATAGTCACCCACATATAAAAAGGTTGGTTGTCAACAGACCAGGGCAGTTACAGACTCATAATCCTGATCAGCCACATCTAGAAGGCTATGGAGAAGATTATGGAATTTATAAATAAGGGCATAGAAACACTTATCTCAAGATTTGTCAAAGGAACACAGTATAAAGGATTAGTCCAGATAAAATCACTTTAGCTAGCAGATCTAGGAGACTGACTCTCTCTCAGATACCCTCCCTGTGGGAGGAATAAAGACACCTTGTTGAAGTTTCTAATGGTTTATTCAGTTAAGCAGGAAGATGGATAAGTGTGCTTGTTTAATAAGATTTGTCAAAGGCAGATCCTGCCTATTTAACCTGGTTAACCTCTTTGAGAAGATTACTGAAGCAATGACAGAGATAAAATCAGTACCACTGCATACCTAAATATCTTACAGGCATTTGGCATCATTCCACAAACTTGTACCAGAGATAAAACTTTCCTGGATAAGTGCACATTCCTGAATAACTCATGGGATAGCAAACTGACTCACAAACAGAACAGAGGAAATTAGGGTGGCAGCTTTACATCCTTCCAAAACCTATCACTAGAGGCATATTCCAGGGTTCAATCCCTGGGCAACTCCTCTTTGGCATATGCATCTCAGAGGTTACAGAAAATGTTAAGGGTTTATGGCTGACCAAGGTTGCAGTCAACTGCAAACCTGGCACCATCATAAACTCCCCAGAGGGCAAAACAATCCTCAGAGATGGCTTTTCTAAACCAATAGCTGGTGTCAAAATTGTAGACAAACTAAATGACAAGAAATGCATAATCATAACTTTCAGCAAATTCTTTTCCATCACACTGATAATACACTGCTGAAAGTTGATCCCATGGTCAGGAATTGGAGAACCTATGGCAACAATGAACTGTCCTTTGATCACCACGTAACCACTATTGTAAGGAAGTCCCTTTTCCTCACACAGTTACTACCCTAGTGGTATGGCATCCAGATCCAGGAATGTAAATCATTTGATTGTACTATGCTCATCACTGAATATGATGCTCCATTCGGTATGTACCCATCCAAATACTTGTCATAACTGGAATGACCACAGTGCTTTATCACTAAATAAAATAAATAAATAAATAAATAAATTAATCAAGGGCCTAACTCACAAAAACTATGCAGATCAACTCAAAGCCCTCTACTCGGTATTACAAATGCTACTAAAATGTGACCTCTACCTCAAGTATGAGCTTCAACAGATCCTATTCTGTCAGACCTATTACACATTTGCAAGTCCAGTAGTAGTATGAACACCTGGGGAAGGGTTCTCACTCTCTATTGTAATATAAAAAGAACATGTTGGAGGGGCAGGTATGTATTATAGGGAATACCTTTTCTATGGAACACTCTACCACTCCATATAAAACAAAGTACTTCTCTTTCTCTATTCAAATATAGTTTGGAAAATGGATGGGAAATTGCAAATCCACACCTGTTTTAGCACCCCAGTTCCTGGTGAAGAGGAGCAATAAGTAAATGTTCCAACACTTTCCTGATCTGCTTGCCTCTGGGCTATTTGTACACAAAATTTAAGGGCTAAAAACTACCATAGGGATGTAAACCCTGGCTTCTTAAGAGCCTCACAGATCAATAGCCTATTTAGGGCACACAAACATATGAACTATAACAGTATAAACAATCAGGAACTCTGTGAAAATACAGGACTGAATCACAGGCTCAAAAGGGATGCTTTTGACAGTTCCCACTCAAGTATGGCTCTATGTTATTCAGACTGGACTAAACTGCCCTCCGGGTCCGTGACCTGAAACCAAATAACCACAGAGGAATCGCAAGTTTCTTCATACATATTCTTGCACTAGGAACTACAAGGATACATGAAAATATGTAACCTACATCCTTAACTCATTACAGCTGAGTGATGCCTCCAGGTGCTTCGGCAGTTAAATCCTACTGATGCCTCTAGGAGTCAAAATATTGGTTGTTCATATTTGCACTAATAAGTTATTACAGTACATGGGGGGCAGCTCAGCTCATGGAGAGTACAGAGGGCTTGCTACCCCCTCCCTACAGAAAATAATACTTTCTTGAGAGGTGCCTTCAAAATATTCTGATAATTTTTTTTCTGCATTTCAAGTAAATGTTCACTACTTTTTGGGTGACCTTCTAAAAACCTTGTTTAAAATCCCACTGTGAAAAAAGTTGACAGATGTAAACACTACTTTCTAAACTTGGTCAAGCCCTTAATCCCATTTCCAGGAGAATCAAAGTGTCATTTTCTGAAACTATTTCATAGTGGAAGCATCTACTTTTAGGCTGAGATTTAAATTAGGTCCATTCTTCGGAGGGCACTATACATTTTGGCTGCATTGTTCAGCAATTGTAAAGTACAGTTTTGTACCTACCATAAATGTAGATGTTCGAGTGCTCATACAACTGCAGTCATTACAGATGGGTTATCCTGCCGTCAGGCGGGTCCTCGGTCGGCCGAATTCCAAAGTCTAGGTCCGGCGTCAGTTGTCGTCGCTTCTTCCCTGACGTCAGTGCGGCAGGGGTATACAAGAGGCAGCCGACGCCATCTTCTTCAGTTTTTCTTGCCCCAGATGTCAGGTGCCCCCAGAAGGAAGGCAAAACATAAATTTATGTAATCATGCAATATAGAATAATCAGAAAACATTAGTTGCAAGCAAATACCCCATAAAAGAATACCTCAAATAGGTTGTATGAGAAGGTGTTTGTCATAAGGCCTGTCCTGAAAGGGGATGGAGGGGGGGGGGTAACCTGGACTGCAGCTGTATGAGCACTCGAACATCTACATTTATGGTAGGTACAAAACTGCACTATGTTCATCGAGCATATAGCTGCAGTCATTACAGATGGGAAGAATCCCAAAGCTAAGTAGGGGTGGCAGGCACTAAGTGGAACTAGGAGGAGCAAGGATGCCCTGCAAGACTGCTGTGGGAAATCCCACTCTAGATTTAGAGTATAGTGGAAGGTGATAGTGCTTGGAGAAACTGTGCACTGAACTCCAAGTGGCTGCTTCCAAAATGTCCTTGGTATGAACCCCCCTGAGGAAAGCTGCAGAGGTAGCTGTGGCCCTGGTGGAGTGGGATCTGATGCTTGTAGGCACAGTTTTTCCATGAAATGAGTAACAAAAACGTATGCAGTGGGCTATCCATTTTGAGATTGTCTGTTTGGAAATAGCCTTTCCTTGAGCACTGTAGCATAGGACACAAAGAGTTGCTCGGATTTCCTGAATGGCTTTGTCCTGTCCAAATAATAACAAAGTTGTCTGTGAATGTCCAAGGAATGTAGTAGTCTTTCCCCTTTGTTTTGTGGATTAGGGTAAAAGGTAGGTAAGTGGATAGTCTGATTCAAAGCTACACTGGATACTACCTTTGGCATAAAGGTAGGGTTGGTTCATAAGGAAACTCTGTCCTGATGGAAAATGATGAAAGGTTGCACAGCCATGAGGGCCTGTAGCTCCGAAACCCTGCGTGCTGATGTGATAGCCAGAAGGAAGGCTGTTTTCCATGACAAGTATTGTAGTTCTGCTGAAGAAGCTGGCTCAAAGGGAGGAAGGGTCAGCTTTTCCAATACGAAGTTGAGGTCCCAAGCAGGGACTGGTGGTTTCATTGGGGGTTTTATATTCTTTGCCCCTCTGAGGAACTGCCTTAAGAGAGGATGAGAGAATAAAGGAGGATCTGTGTTGTATTGTGCAGAAATGGCTGAAGCGTGGATTTTGATGGAGGAGAAGGAAAGTCCACTGTTTAACAACTCAGCTAGGTACTGTAAAATTTGAGGTAGATTTATTACCCAAGGATTCTGGCCCTTTTCTTGATTCCAGGCACAAAATCGTTTCCATTTGGCGGAGTAGGCTTTTCTAGTAGAAGGTCTTCTGGCCTCCAAGATGACATCCTGCACCTCCTTGGAGAGGAGGGACTGTTGGGAAATCAAGGAATTCTCCATGCAGCTAGATTTAGGGTTTTGAGCTGGCTGTGAAGGGTCTTGTAGTTGTGCTGGAACAACAGAAGGGGGACTAGAGGTAGGATCCATGGTGGGGAATGTGTCAGGCTCTTCAAGAGTGGATACCAGTGTTGTCTTGGCCAGTCTGGAGCAATGAGAATAATTTTTGGCCTCTCTGCTCTGGCTTTTAATAGAACTTTGGGCAGCAGAGGAAGAGGCGGAAAGGCATAGACTGTCAACGTAGTCCAATTGAAAGAAAGTGCGTCCACTTTCCAGGCCTGTGGTTGATAGGTCCTTGAACAAAATTTTTTCAACTGGTAATTTCTGTGGGTAGCACAGAGATCTATGTCTGGCTGCCCCCATGCCTTTGTTATCTTTGCGAAAACTTCAGGATGCAACTTCCATTAGTGTGGATCTGTCATATTTCTGTTTAGGCTGTCTGCCAGTGTGTTTTCCTTCCCTGGTAAGAATTGTGCCTGTAGTTGAATTTGCAATTCCAGTGCTGTGTTCCATAGGGTCATGGCTTGCCTGCACAGGGGGTATGAATGAGTTCCCCCCTGTTTGTTTATGTGCCACATCACTGTGGTGTTGTCTGTCCTTATCAATAGCTGGCCTGGATGCAGTAGGCCTTTGAAGGTCATAATAGCATTTTGCACGGCTAGCATTTCCTTTTGGTTGATGTGTAGGTGCTTCTCTTTTTGGGACCATTTTCCCTGAAAGCACTGATCTGTCATGTGTGCTCCCCAGGCGTAGTCTGAAGCATCTGTAGTGATGATTTGAGTTGCTTGAGGTACACAAAAAGGGAGACCTGTGTTTCTTTGGCATGCTTGAGCCCACCACAGAAATTCCTTTTGAAGGCATGGAATGAGTGGTATAATTGTTTCCAAGCTGTGGCTGTGTTGAGACCATAAGTTTTTTAGGTACCATTGAAGTTTCCTCATATGCAGCTTTGCACATGGGATTAGTAGGATGCAAGATGCCATGAATCCCAGAGCCTGCAGGACTTTCCTTGCAGTCAGCCTGGTGAAGGTTGCCATTTTGCTGAAGTATTGAGACAGTTGCCCTTGTTTGTCTGGCATGAGGTAGGCCATCTGGGTGGTTGTATACAAGCTGCCACCTAGGAAAATTATTTGTTGAGAGGGTATTAGTTTTGATTTCTTTTTGTTGACTGTGTATCCCAGAAAGTTCAACAGTTTTATTACAAACGCCAGGTGTTTCAGAAGTATGTCCTTGCTGTCCCTGCTTGGATCAGGCAGTCGTCCAGATATGGGTAGATTTGTATTCCTTGTAGTCTGCAGAAGGCGATTACTGATGCCAGGCATTTCGTAAACACTCTGGGTGCAGTAGATAAGCCAAAGGGCAATGCAGAGAATTGATAATGAGTTGAACCTGCAAGAAATCTGAGGTATCTTCTGCAATCTTGTCTGATAGTGACATGCAGGTATGCCTCCTTGAGGGGTCCAATGTTACCAGCCAAGACTCCTTGCCCAGCATGGGAAGAAGCTGCTGTAATGTGAGCATCTTGAATTTTGGTACCTGTAGATATGTGTTTAGGATGGATAGGTCTAAGATAGGTCTCCAATCTATGTCTTTCCTTGGCACCAGGAATAGTCTGGAATAAAACCCTTGACCTTGCTCTTTTGCAGGTAACCTCTTGAATCGCTTTCATGTCCATGAGAGCTGAAATTTGTTTTTGTGCCTCTGCCCTTTGATTTTGTGGCAGGTTTGGCATGCCTCTCATTTTTGGAAGGGTGTGAAAGTGGAACCTGTAGCCTCTCTGTCTATAATGTCCAGAATCCATTTGTCTTTTGTAACAATATGCCAATTTTTTGAGAATAATGCCAGTTTTCTGCCCAAAGGTGCTGCCATTAAAGCTTTGCTTGGCAGGTAAAGGGGGAAGTCATTGTGTCTGTTTTCTAAATGACTGTGATCTATCTTCTCCACCTCTTGGGGTTGGTGCTTGCCACTGTCTGGCTTTGAAAGTTCCTTGATGTTGCCCTTAACCCCTTGGGCGTCTGTATCTGCCCCTTTGAGGTCTGTCCGTGGCTGGAAAAGACCAATTTTTTGAAGGCCAGTTTCTGCTGAAACGTGGAGGTTGTACCTGCAGGAAATCTTTCACTGTTTGCATTGATTTCGCTTTTTCCTCCATTTTCTTTAGTACCTCCTCAGCTTTAACACCAAACAATACATCTTTTTGAAGAGGTGCATCTAATAATTTAGCTTTGACATGATCTGCTAAGGCTTGCTCTTTGAGCCAAGCATGCCTACGTATAACAGACCCAAAAACAGCAGCTCTACATGAGGCCTCTAAAGCATCAAAACCACACTGCAAGGTATGTTAACCCACTTGCTCTGCACTATGCAGCAAATCCTGCAACTCTTTTAAATCTGGTTGTTCTGGTTGTGTCATTTTGCTTTTCAACTGAGATAACAAAAACTGATGATACTTTAACATATGGAACTGACAGTTTAATGCTCTCATGGTTAAAGTGGCCGACGTGTACACCTTTTTCCCCCACCTTTCTAAAGCTCTGGAATCTCTCTCTGAAGGTAATGGGTTTTTAGCAGTAGAGGCCTTAATTCCCTTGGGACCCTGTGAAATAGTTTCTGGGTCAGCAGTATGGCTTTTGAATAGGAACTGGTGTGAATCAGGAACCCGGTAATACCTGTCTGGTTTAACAGGAGCTGGAGGCAAAGAATCTAGATTAAGACTGGCTTCTGTGTACACATCATCCAATACATCTAAAACAGGAGGGATAGCCAGGGGCCTATGCTGGGGGAGCAAAAGAAAATCCCTGAGCCTTTTCTTGGAATCGGAGTAATCTTGGCCTTCCCAGTGAAAGTGTTCCCTCAATGTATGAAGGGTTTCCCCAAAAGAGTAGTCCTCAGGGGGGGAGACCGAGGGAATGGACTCCTCTGCATCAGAGTCTTCGAAAGGAGAATAGGCATAATCCTGATCCTCAGAATGTTCAGAAGTAATAGAGGCTTGATCTGAGGAAGGGTAGTCTTTCTCTAATCTGGGCCTTTTGTCAGAGGGGTGGTTGAGAACCCCTGATAAGAGTAATCAAATCCTCAGCCATTTTGAGCATCTGTTTTTTAGGCATGGGGCCTTGAGAGGGGGTCTGAGGTCCCTGTTTTTTGGTTTTCATGGCTGCTTTAGATTTAGTGAAAGCTTTAATAGAGAAGGAGGAAGGCCTGAAGACACCTTGAGAAATGGCAGGCCTGTCTAAACTCTGAGTTTCCCCGCCAAGAGTGGCGTCGGTATCTGCAGTAGGAATGGGGACCGAGGAGCCTGCGACCTCGGGTACTGAAGACACCGGTAATGTAGTGTCATCGGTAGTCAGGGTCTGCGTAGGCGCCTCACTGAGAACCGGAGAACCGGTAGTCGGCCTTAGCGTGGTGTCAGTAGTCGGTGCGGACCTCGTATGTCGGTCCTTATCTTTGCGTCTTTTACTCAAAACTGGAGTCGGAGTATCCGACGACATAATGTAATTAAAATTTTTTACCAAAATAGTGAATGGCGAACTCCGCCCGGTGCTTAATAGTGCGCTTGTTGAATCTAGCACAAAAATGGCAGGCCGAGACATCGTGGTCTGGGCCTAAGCAAGGTATACAGAAAGAGTGGAAATCCTTATGCGGTATTTGCTTCCCACATGAAATGCAATTATTAACCTTGTCTGACATCGGTCTGAGGCAAGAAAAGTTTCCCCAACGGGGTACTTAGCTTTCAAGAAGACTTCGGCTGAAATATTTTCGTAAATCTCAGGAGCTGGCCGACCAGCACTTTTGAACTGCTTCTGCTTCGGGCACCGCGCGGCAAGAAAGACTGGAGAAGATGGCGTCGGCTACCTCTTTTATACCCCTGCCGCACTGACGTCAGGGAAGAAGCGACGACAACCGATGCTGGACCTAGACTTTGGAATTCGGCCGACCGAGGACCCGCCTGATAGCAGGATAACCCATCTGTAATGACTTCAGCTGTATGCACGATGAACATCTGAGAATTTGAGTTCTGGGAGAATAAATCAGTAATATCCTGTAAAGGAAGAACATAAGGAAGAACTATCCATTTTTACTGGCCTTTCCTGAATAAGTGACATGATCTCATAGAGAGAGAAAAGAATCATTCATTTAAAGTTCTAAAAATGAACCTGAATACCTAAATGTCTCTACAAACAACATACTCTCCTGAGGAATATCTGACACTGTCTTCTGATCAGAAATGTCCTTGTTAGGAGCAGCAATTTGATTCATAAAATGATTTCTCCTCCAGTGAAAATGTAGGTGACAGCGATCTGTTCCTCCTCTTCACTTGAAGAAAGCTAGGGGTACTGGGCAGGAGGGAAGGTCTGTTTCTGCACTGTTACATTATGTACACCAGTGGACAGAACTGTGCCCAGGAAAGGCTAACACACTAAGGCACACAGGCTGTGATGAGTTAGTAATCTGTGCCTAAAGACTCCTTTGAAATATTCTTGGCAAATGCTGTATTATTCATGTTCCAATACCTGCTTTACCCTATTCACAGCTGCATGTATATATATATATATATATATATATATATATATATATATATATATATATATATATACAGATATATATATATATATATATATACAGATATATATATATATATATATATATATATATATATATATATATATATACACACAGATATATATATATATATATATATATATATATATACAGATATATATATATATATATATATATATATACACAGATATATATATATATATATATATATATATATATATATATATATATATATATATATATATATATATATATATGTATATATATAGATATATATATATATATATATATATATACACAGATATATATATATATATATATAGATATATATATATATATAGATATATATATAGATATATATATATAGATATATATATATATATATATATATATATATATATATATATATATATATATATATATATATATATATATATATATAGATATATAAATATATATATATATATATATATATATAGATATATATATATATATATATATAGATATATATAGATAGATATATATATATATATATATATATATATATATATATATATATATATATATATATATACATATATATATATATATATATAGATATGTATATATATATATATATATATATATATATATATATATATATATATATATATATATATATATATATATATATATATATATATATATATATATATATATATATATATATATATATATATATATATATAGATAGATAGATATAGATATATATAGATATATATATATATATATATATATATATATATATATATATATATATATAGACAGATTTTATATATATTAAATTAAGCATTACCCACACCCAGAAGTGGGTTATTGCTATTATACAATGACATTATTTAAGAAAAAATAATTACTTTTCTTAAATAATGGCATTGTATAATGCCTCCTTGCTGCCCTTCCGCAGCTGACTGGTATTCTGCGACAGTTCTGATGTACTGCGCATGCGTATGCCTACACAGTACATCAGAGCTGTGGGCAAAAGCAACGGAGAAAGCAAAATCTCCGTTGAATTTTACAAACTGTCTCACTATGTTAAATGGGTTTAACATAGTGAGACAGCTTTAAAAAAAGCAACGGAGAATCTCTGTTGCCTTTTTTAAAGCTGTCTCGGTATGTTACACCCATTTAACTCATTACATCTGAGTGATGCTTCCAGGTGCATCTGCAATTACCTCCTACTGCTCCTCTAGGCGTCAAATATTACTTGTTCATACTTGCATTAATAATTCCAAAACCTTGCTACATACAAGGTATCAGAATATTTTATTTTGAAGCATACATGATGGCAAACACAATTGTATTGATATTTGACCTTTTTTTTAATGAGTATTTGTTAGAATTGTAAGGTGCTAACTTTAATTTTTAAAAGCTCTAAAACAGGAGGGATAGCCAGGGGCCTATGCTGGAGATTCTCTGTTGCTTTTATAAAGCTGTCTCGCTATGTTAAACTCCTTTAACATAGTGAGACAGTGTGAAGCAACGCAGATCTTGTGTACTCCGTTGCTGTAAAAAACGAGTTATAGTAATGGAAAAAGTCCGGGCGACCGGACTTTTTTCTATTACTATAACTCTGATTTACAACGTGCATGCTGACCAATCAGCGTGCACGTTTTTGTATATTAATGGGGGGTCGTTGTATAACGATAGTTATATACTTTATTAAAAAAATTACCCACAGTGTACAGAATCAGAAATGATAAAATCATTGCAAGTTACATCAATATGGAAACCTTAAGAAAATAAGCATGAGTAAACTGGGAAGAGTACAATTCAAGTATACCAAGGGCATCCATGGATTTGAAAATTTAAGTTATTATGAAAGACTAAAATATCTGAACTTGTCTCATATAAATATTTAACAGACCATCTTACTCATGTATTTAGGGCATTTACAGACAACTACCTCTGGGAATGTTTGGGGTTATCAAAAAGTGGTAAAGAATCAAACAACCTATGCAGAAGATTACACAGGAATGAGAGGTGTACTAGTTGGTTCTCAGAGAGTAACTGATGCATGGAACAGACTACTAAAATCATATTAAAGCAAAAAAGAAGTTATGTACTCCCCCATAACGTTCCATGTCTGTAGTCCATCTCACCCTTCATTCTTACATAAAGGTTCAGAGCTGATCCTAGGCTCCGACTCGGCCTATTACAAAGCTCAAAGTCTCTTAGTTGGCTTGTGGGTAGGTAGGTATCCCATAGCGCACTACTACAATCCCCATATCTTGTTTGCTGCTAAACTATAGAAAGACAGAACTAAAGTTATCCAGAAACAACAACAATAATGAAAGGTCTCCAACCTACCAGGGTAAGACTATCCTGTCTACAGATCCTTCCTGGATGGGGGTAGGTGGGTGGGTTCGTAAGAATGAAGGGCGAGATGGACTACAAACATGGAATGTTATGCGAGTACATAACTTCTTTATGTTCTGTAGTCCTATCACGCCTTCATTCTTACATATGGGACAGCGTTCCTAGCACCTTATTCTTGGGTGGCTCATGGGAAAATACTCCTGAGTACCATGGAACCAAAGGAGGCTCTACCCCTTTAGGTCAGATCCAATTTGTAATGAGTAATAAAGGTATGAGGGGTAGCCCAGGTTGCTGCTGCACAGATACTGTCAATTGGAACTCTGGCTTGGAAGGCAGCAGATGTAGACTGGGATAGTGTAGAATGAGCCTTAATCTTGAACAGTAGAGTTTTTCCATTGGAGGAGTAAATGAAGGAAATACAGCTCGAAATCCAATTAGATAGAGTCACTTTAGAGACTGGCAGACCTATTCTAGGTTCAGAAAAGAATACGAACAATTGGTCTGACTTTGAGTTCCTTAGTCCTGTGAAGGTAGAACCGTAACTGCCTGTGAACATCCAATTGATGAAATTTGTACTCTGCGGTGTTGAAATGATTAGGGAAAAACACAGGTAATTCTATGGTTTGGTTGAAATTGGTGCGAGAGCAAACTTTAGGGATAAACGAAGGATTTGTATTAAGGGAAACTCTGTCTTTGTGGAAAATCAAATAAGGAGGCTTAGTCGGCAGTGCTTGTAACTCTGATACTCATCTAGCTGATGTGATGGCTACTAGAAACAAGGTCTTCCAAGACAGAAACTTCAATAGGCACGAATGTGCGGGTTCAAAAGGCGGCGAAGTCAGTTTGGACAGAACAAAGTTTAGATCTCAGGGAGATACCGGTTCGTGAAAGGGAAGTCTCAGTAAAGTAGCGCCTTTAAGGAAGGTTTTACACAATCTGTGGGACATCAGGTTAGATTCATGTTGTCCCACATGAAAATTAGATATCGCTGCCAATTGGACCCTAAATGTGGCAGCAGCAGATCCCTAATAGAAAAGTTCAGACAAAAATTCTAAAACCACAGGGATGGAAGCTGTGTAAGGATCTACATTTCTTTCATTAGCCCAGATAGAAAACCTTCTCCATTTGCTAGTGTATAACTTCCTAGTGGAAGGTTTATGCAAAGATGCAAAGATGCTCAGCAGGTGAGAAATCATGAAGCCTGACTAGGGATGGAAGTGGAGCAGCTACGCTGTCAAGTTGAGGGTGTGGACGCAGAGGTGAAGGGAGTCTGACATGTGTATCAAGAGGTCTAGTATTGGGTCCAGAGTCCATGGATCATCCAGTAGATGAGGCCCGAGAAAGGGGAACCAAATCTGACGAGGCCAGTAAGGAGTGATGAGAATCATTTTGCTTCCCAATAACTTTGCTTTCTGAATCACTTTGGATACGAGAGGAAAGGGAGGGAAAGCATAAAGGAGTCCCAGGGGCCAATCATGAACAAGTGCGTCTCTCAGTGACTCCCCGGAGGGGGGGGGGGGCAGAGAGTTGATCGGACTAGTGAAGAGACTGCAGCAAGGCTGTCCCCAGATGCAGAAGATCTGTTCCGCTATTTCCTGATTCAGAGACCACTTGTGTGGCATCAAGATTGCCCTGCTGAGCTTGTTGGCTATCACATTGGTTGTCACCGGGATATGCATTGCCACTAGAAAGCATTGGGAAGATATTGCCCACTTCCAGACACAAAGGGCCTCTCCACATAGGGGGTTAGATCTGGTTCCACCCTGCTTGTTGAGATACCATACCACTGACATGTTGTATGATTGGATTGCTATCGTCCCTAGAGGAAGAAAATCGTGAAGTGCTTGCAATGCTAGAAGCACTGCTCTCATCTCTAGGACACTGATATACAGGTGAGCCTCGTGATCTTGCCATGTGCTTTGGACAGTCCTCCCTAGATAATTACCCCCCCCCCCTATCTGTGAGGCATCCGTGGTCACAGTAGCAATGGGTTGGTGAGGAAGGAATGGAGTGCCTGCTGTCAGCTGGTTGGGTTGAATCCACCAACGAAGGTCCTTTTTGCAAGACTCTGTTATGATGCTATGCTGAGATACAGGCAACTGTTGAAAGGACCACTGGGAAGATAGAAGCCATTGGAGAATTCGCATATGTAATATGGCTAGAGGGACTAATGTTATGGTGGAGGCCATGGTCCCTAAGAGTTTCAGCACTGTCTTTGCCTTGACTTTCTGTAAAGGAATTAAACTGAGAATTTGTTTTGAGGTTTTGAATTCTTTCTGCAAGTAGACGAGCTAGCATGGCGACTGTGTCTATTTCTGCGACTATAAAAGTCACAAATTAAGAGGGTGATAAGGCAGACATTTCCTAATTTATTGTAATCCCCAGCTGGGAACAAAGCTGGATGGTGGAATCTCTGGTTTGTAGAAGTACATGCCTGGTGGTGGTGGTCAGGAGCTAGTCGTCCAGGTACGGAAACACTTGGAATCCTTGACGTTTCAGGTGAGCTGTCAACTACTGTCATACATTTGGTGAACACCCTGGGGGCTGTGGTGAGACCAAAGGGCAGAGCACGAAATTGATAGTGACTGGCTCCCAGCCGGAAGCATAAGTGACTCCTCGATGCTCTGTCCATTTTTATATGGTAGTACGTATCTTGGAGGTATATGGAGCACATCCAATCGTCTTTCCCTAACACAGGGAGCATAAACTGCAGTGTTACCATCCAGAACTTGGCCTTCTTTACAGATTTGTTTAGTTTGCTGAGGTCCAAGATGGGCCTCCAGTCCCCTGTATGTTTTGGCACTAAAAAGAATCTGGAGTAAGCTCCAAATCCTATCTGGTCTGCAGGGACGGTTTGGATGACTCTCTTTGCAAGCAACTTTTGCACTTCTACAGTTGCTTGATCCCTGTGATTGGGTGGAACATCTGGGATCTTCCTGGGAGTGTGGGGTGAAAAAGAAAAGGGTATGGAGTAACCTCTGGTGATTATTCTTTGCACCCATTTGTTTTGTGTGATGCTTAGCCAGGCTTTTGGATACAAATATAGGCAACCTCCGACTGGCTCAAGAGAAGTGCAGCTGGGCCCCACATCAGGAGTGCTGATAGGGATAGCCTTGAAATGAATCCCAGCAACCCTGGTTTTGCAGACCCCCCCCCCCCCTGCCTCTAGGGTGATGTCTACCATTGGCTTCTCCTCCTTTGCCTCTGAAGGAGGAGTCACCCTGTGCATATGGGAAAAATCTCTGGGACTTCTTGAACCACATCTTACCACCTCTCTGACCCTTGGGATATGATCTAGAAGGGGACGTTAAAACATACTCCCATGGCAGAGAGAGTTTTCCTCTCTTGTTCGCACCTGGTGAGTGTATCTTTTACCTTGGGTCCAAACAATGAAGAACCGCCAAAGGGGGCGTTGATAAAGGTAGACTTGAAAGGCTCCACAAAATTACATAAGCGCTTCCAGGAGAGTCTTCTAAGGGAAACTCCTGAACCCACTGCCCTGCTCGCTTCATCGGTTGCATAGGAGCTCAGCCTTATGGAGGAATTCACAATGGAATTTAACGTGGACAACTGAGCAGACACCTTCTCAGGGACTCCTTCAGTAGACGTACCTTGAAGAGTATCTCTTAGCGCCTTGAGGAGATCTCAAAAGAAGCCTGGTAAAATGTGTGAGAGAGTTCAGCGATCTGAGAGTGAAAGCTGCTGAAGAAAAGATATGCTTCCCGTATCTATCCATCGTTTGAGACTCCTTGTAAGGAGGACGGACAGATGAAGAAGTCTCCGCTAGCTCCTTCTTAGTGGCTGCTGCCACCACCATGGCATCTACAGGCACGCCCTTGGACAAAACATCATTCTCTTTTGGGGCAGAAAGAAATGTGATGGGTCTTCTGGGAACTGGCTCCACGTCATCAGGAGTCTCTCACACCTTCTGACTAACCAGGTCTAAGAGGTCATCGAAAAGTGGAAAAAACCCAAGAGGCTGAAGGGTTGAGACCCGACAACTTGGAGGACCCTTGTGACTCCTCGAGGTCAGTGTCTGAAGTGATGGACTCATCCGGGGAGTCAACATGCTTCCTCTTGCATGTCCTCTTCCGAGGGGGATCCTCAGAATGGTACTATGGGGAGGTCTTGGAAGACTGGGGGCCACCCAATGGGGGCTCCTGAGGCTGCAGGTCTCTGCTGTTGAGAGAGAGAGAGTAGGTGCTGAGATGGAGGTCAGTGCTTGAGGGAGAAGAGTGTTGGTACCCTTGTGTGGAGCTGATGAGCGAGACAGCAAGCTCATCATCTCGAAAGCAGATCTCTCCGGCTCCGAAGACAGCCCCGGTTCCGAGGAAATAGAGGTAGTCAACGGCTCCAGAGCAACCGGCTACGAGATGGATGTAGGGTCCGAGCTCAACCTAGCCGACGCACTGACAGGGAGACTAGGAACCGAAGAGGTTCAGGTCCAATTGTCCCTGTCGGGGCAGACTGGTGAACTTCGGCTCCTAGACACTACGGATGGTGCTGAAGGTGTCGAAGCAAAACTCAGCTCTGAGACAGCTACTAGGGGAGCTGGGACCGAGGGTTCCACAACAAGTGGCACCGAAAACTCTGGCTCTGAAAGCCCGACTCGGCTTGGAGGAGGAACCACAACAGGGAGGATGGACTCTGGTGGCTCCAGAAACAATTGGGTCAGAGCCAAGAACAATTTGGGCAATTTGACCCCAGGAGTCTAAGCACTACTCTCTCCACATCTTCTTCTGAAAAGCTCTTGGAGGATCTGGATGACAGGGTAGGCGATCTGCATCTCTGTAAAATTGGAGATCTTAAAGTTGGGGAGACTGTCAAAGGATCTCTGAACCGTCTCCGATGCAATTTTTCAGTAGTCGGCTCCGAAAGGCTTGGGGATGACACTGCAGTGCCAACATCAACAACCATGACTGGCTCCGAGGACAGTGAAGCCGAGGGGGTAGAAGTGTTATCAAGTTTTCATTGTTTCTGAGGAGGTTCCGATACACTAGTCGGTGCAGGAGAATGCCTCTTGGCTGACTTGACCTTCTCTTTTTTGGATGAATGTGACTTAGATGAGGAAGAAGAACTCGTTAGGTATTCCTCGAAGGAAGGCTTGAGGAGACCTTTCAAAATTAACTTGTTCTTCCGCTCCTGCAGAACTCTGGAGCTGAAGGAATGACAGAATAAACACGTTTCCTGCAAATGAATGGCACAGAGACAGTATACACAATTACTATGGCCATCCGTAATTGACATCTTCTGGGAGCACTTTATGCATTTTTTGAAACCCGAAGGTTTGTGGTTTTTGGAGTCTTTAGACATGTTTGACAGCTATATAAAGACGGGAAAAAACAAGGTCCTCTAAATGGACTTCGCCCTAACAGGTACACAACAAGTACAACGAGGACTAGGTCCTCTAACATACACAGGCCTAGCTGGATAGGCTAAGTCGTAGAAAGACCAGAAATTTCAGAAACAGGCAAAGTATGAACAAACAACACTGCACGCAAGATTTAAATTTCTAAAATTAGAAAACAAAGGCCCTAATATAAACGCGGACCTACAGAAAAAAAAACCTGCATCAAAACACTAGTGAGAAACACTGCACACTATATATATATATATATATATATATATATATATATATATATATATATATATATATATATATATACACACACACACACATACATACATAGGTGATGGTGCTGCGGTAGCATTGTCGCCTCACAGTAAGACGCTGTCCGGTTCGATTCTCAGCTAAAGCTTCTTCTGCGTTGGGGGCATGCGTGAATGGTCGTACCTTCGTTGAAGGTTGTGCGTCAGGGCTGGTAACTCGGCACGCAAAAATCAACTACCAGTCATTAGCGGACCGGAGTTCCGCTGTGGCGACCCCTAACCGGGAAAAGCCGAAAGACACAACACATTACACACAATAAAGAGAGAAAACAAGGTCCTAACAAAATGCAGACCTATGAAAAATCAACGTTAACATAAACTAGCACACAGGATACCAAACGGAGAACAAGGGCCAAATGGCCAACAAGTTCTCAACAAACTAATTAAAAGGCAAAAACACTTCTAACTACTTCTAACCACTATGTAATATTAATATAACTAGCTAAAGAATCAGTAAAGTGATAATAAAGACAAAAAAGTTTGAACTTGGCCACGGCCAAGCAAGAAGCACTTCTGAACTCATAGACGTGGCAAACGAGATCTGGGGATTGTACTAGTGCACTATGGGATACCTACCTAGCTACGAGTGAACTAAGAGACTTTGAGCTTTGTAACAGGCAGAGTCAGAGCAGAGGATCAGCTCCAAACCCATATGTAAGAATGAAGGTGAGATTGGACTACAAAACATTACTAGTTTAGATACTTTTAAGAAGAACCTGGACACGTATTACTGGAATGACTGCTTTCATTTATTAGAAAGCTAGTAGAGCATTATTGCCCACAACTGAAATACACATATGTAGCTTATATTTACCATTGCTTGATTTCTTACTGCTCCTGTTTACTAGTAAAAACATTTCCAACTAAAAGGTGGAAACTTTTCGAAGACATGCCATCCATTTTCACTGCCTCTTTCAAAAAAAAAAAAGAGTTAAGAAAAAATGGTTTTATAAGATTCAAAGTACAGATGGTAATGTACTCCAAGAACTTCAGATCCTAATCCAGACTTGCAACAGGCAGAAAAGTGTGCTAATCACTGCAGCTGAAGTCAAGGAACAAACTTGGACCAAACAGATGGAAAGTCTGCACTTAGATCGCAAAAAATGGATGCACTCATGCTGTAGGTATAAAGCAAAGCATTATCCATGTACCACTCACACAGTACTAGAGAGAGGCGATGGCTGCTAATGGATCTCTGTGTGTTACAAGCCAGGGTAACAGAGGCCATTGGCAGCTCAAATGTACAGCAGATATGTCGATTTGAACCCCTGAGCAATACACACCATAACATTTAACACCCTTGAATAGGAATATCAAGAATGAGGGAAGCAGCTATACATATATCAATGCACACAATGCTACAGTTAATAATGTACACAGGATGTTTCCCATCAGCAGATTACATGCACACAAATGGACCCTGATATCTGGGTCTACACAATGAACATATTATCAAGCCTCTATGTCAGTCATATACTTAGAATAATATTTTTACTCTTTCTTGCTTAGCAAAGCCAATTGCGCAGGAGGCCCCAGACTTAACAGTTGTCTGCTGTGTGTGCATTACGGTCCAAGTAAAATATGTGCTGCAGAGGGTTTCCTGCTCTGTGGACTGTTTTGCTCTTCTGTAAAACTGATATCAAAATGAAATGCTACAAGACAAGCGTTATCTAATCGCATATAATACAGTACTCCATGTGACTCACCTTCCAGCTCACCTCTTCGTCTTTTTCTTCTGCCCCATTGTGAATGTAAATCACATCAAAAAAGAAATATGCAGACTGCAATATCTTCTAGAACAAAATACAAAACAGAACAAAGTGGAGAGTTATGTAACTGAGCTGAATCCTGTATAAGTAAAGTATGACTGTGACCAGAAAATGCACAAAAAACGAAACATCGCATACCTTATGTCATTCTGCTGTTTAATGAGGCAAAGCACTAAATGCATACAATACATATGCCAGAGCACCATATAAACTCAAACTAGTGCAAAGACCCACATCACCAATGGAATTTTATAGGGATCTAGCTACATTCTGAATTTCAACTAGAACCAGACTGGCACCTCACAAACCATAATCCAAATGGGCTGGCCAACCTGTAAGTACCCTTTAAAGTCAGACCTATGGCAGCTGATGAATTCAGTTTCTCAACTGTGTGTTTACCAACATATTTTACTCTTCTTATGAAAGGGACTAAATAACTAAGATACTGGCATGAACCTTTATATATACAACTATACAACTTCCTTTTAGAAGTAACATAAGTTTAACACAACTGTAAAAAAGAAACAGTGCAATGAGGAGAATCACTTCTAAACAATAAACAAGTACAGTTGTATAAGTTTTAAACGTACCATAACAGGAGACGTTGGAATAATCACTGGCACAGTAGTCTTTGCTATATGGGTTGCATCCTGCCTAGGATATAAAAGCTGGCTGGCTTCCAAAAGTTTAAGAGTGCCTTCCATGTATGCGCTCAGGAAATTAACAGTTTGATCAGAACTGCAGAAAATAAGCAATCTTGTGGCCAAGCCCTCCAGTGCTTTTGTGTCAATTTAAAGAGGGCGGCTACAGCCCTGAAAGGGATCAGAGGTAGGTATGCAAAAAAAAAAAAAAAATTTCCCTCAGTCTGCCAACTAAAAATTATACAAAAATAAGGGGATAGAGGGAGGGGTGTGGCTACAGCAGCAGTGATCACTCAAGCATCTGCTGTTACGGTAAGTTTACTTACATAACTGTACTATGTGGATCACACTGACCACTCCTGCAGTAGCCTGTACAGACTACCACAGCTATAACATTTGGGAAGAGAATTATTGAGGGTTCCAGGAGGGCCTGGAATATTGTCATGGAATTGTCCTGGCAAAGCTTGATTTAGATCTGGAAAGAGGAATCAAGTTTGTACAGAGGACCAAGATATTGCCTGAAGAATACTTCGAGTCCACCCCATTCCAAAGGGCCACTGAAGAAGCCAAGGGCCTACTATGGTGTGCCTTGGCCCTGCTTAGAACTGACTTATCATGGTGGGAAAACAAAAGGAAGTAGCATGGGACAACCATTAGGAGAATGTCTGTTTTGTAACTAGTTGCCCCAATTTCTTACCTTCATAAGAAATTAAGTGGAAAGAATTACTGGAGGTTTTAGTTCACCAGTGATACAATCACAGCTGACTGTGAACATCAACAGCAAGAAGGATCCATTCTCTCTCATTTTAGGTTTCGGAAACAAGACAAGAACATGGGTAGCTTGGCTCAAAGTAAACTTCGATACCACTTCAGGCATAAATAAAGGATTCATTCAAGGAAACCTTATACCTGATGAAAATGAGATAATGATGACCCACCATACGAAATGACGACACAGGCATTCTTGCAGAAGGCAGTGCAATCAGTAACACTACTTTCCAAGTTAAGAACCTTAATCAGCCTGAAGATCTGGTTCAAACAGACCAACAGATAGTACTTTCAAAACAAAATTAAGAACCCAAGAAGGCGGCACCTGTTTTATAGGTGAACAGATATGCAAAAACCCTTTAAAAAAATAGCTTAACATGAGAGCACACTAAAAGAGGAGGATCCATAGGCAGACATGCTGAAAAAGCCCAACGATTAACCTGACTGTGAAATAATCACTACATTGCCTAAAGATGAACCTTGACAGACAGAGGAATAATAAAGACCAAGGGATAAATACACACACACACACACACACACACACACACACACACACACACACACAGATAAAGTGTGTGTATGTATGTATATATATATATATATATATATATATATATATATATATATATATATATATATATATATATATATATATATATATATATATATATATATATATATATATACACATACATACATACACACACACGCAGGTCCCCATCAGATTATCGAAGTTTCAAAACTTCCATCATCATTTGGCCAAGACCATATGATTGAAGTTTTGAAAGTTCGAACATTTTGAATGGAGATCAGTGTACAGCGTGGAATAGGAAATTTACCATTTTCCTCATTGTAATGTGATCTGGAGTTGCTGTATTTAAATTAGCAGGGGGTGTGCAGGGGGTCTTGCCCCCCCCCTGCAAAAACAAACAAAAAATGCTGTTTTTATTTAATTTTTGAAGTTTTAAAACTTTGATCATATGGGCTCGGCCATAAGATGCTTGAAGTTCTGAAGCTTTGATAATCTGATCGCCCCCCTCTCCCACCCCCACACGCACACACGTGTGTATTTATGATTTTCTAATAGCAGGGATTTTTGCCTCCTACTGTACCGCACATCCTCCAAAATAATGTGTCTAAAGGTATTAAGATTCTATCATCCACACAGTCTGAAGATGTTTCAAACTGGGTAGTATCAACTCTCATATTGTGTCCAGTCTAGGATGAAGCTTGTGGCAACTATCCTTGGTCATTTATAAAAGAAGAACCAGGCACTCTCAGGCCCCCAGTTTTTAGTATACTTATCTATCTTGCAGTTCCACTCTACCCTTCTATTTTTTACTGTACATTTCTCAAGTGCCCTGCCCATTATCTCCCTTTAAAACATACCTTAGCAGTCAGCACTCCACTGATTGTTTTCACAGACTGACTCACATTAAATGCTATAGTTCAAAAGCTAGAAAATTCCAGAACCTAACATATAAACTACTAAAACTTGCACTGAGAATTCAAGTTCACTCCTTAAAAGATGGTGATATCCACCCAAATCCTGGCCCAAACTCTACCACGGCTACAGAGCCCAACATTCCAACTTCTGCCAACACACAATTGCTCACCAGACCCTCTAACTCACTCCTAATAGCCCATCTTAATATTCGGGGCATAAATAATAAAGCTGCCCACCTACATGCTCTCATGCATGTACATTCATTTGATATCCTATGTCTCACTGAAACATGGCTCAAGGCATCAACACAAGACAATGAGGTTATTCCACCTGGATACAATATCTTGAGACTAGACCGCAAAGCTAAGAAGGGTGGGGGAGTAGCTATCCTATATAAATCTGAATTAAAGGTGACCTCTATAGACACTAAACCACCATTAACTAGTAATGCAGAAATTCTTATATCCAAGATTCAACTTAACAAATGTAAATCTATCTATATCATCTGTATTTACCTTCCCCCAGGAAATAACACTAACACCCTAGAGGATATTCTCAGTCGGCTTTCCACTACCTACCCACAAGAAACCATAGTACTTGGTGACTTTAATATCAACTGGAAGAGCTGTACCTCTGAACAGCCGTCTACTCACATTAGGTGTTCGGATCGTTTAAGGAACCAACAGGAAGAGAATAACCAGCAAGAATCTCACAAAACAGGCACCAGATCTAAACAGACTTTTTTGGGACTTACTGCGGGCAATAAACAGAGAATGTAATCCATACAACTGATGGAACGGGGGGAGCACGGACACAACTGGTTCCCACTTCAGAACCTTATGTATTTTCTACACTGGTATGTCCGGAATATCAGTACCCCATTGTGAGTAAGTTCCATATACATTCAGATGTTTTGTCTTTTTACCAACAGGATCAATATAACATCCTCACGACTTCTTCCGATGTTCATAAATTTACAAATGATGTGATACATGATAACAGTAGCAAGCATGGCAATGGTAATCATTGTCATTCAAATATTCAACTGTTTCAAGACAAAAATAAGCATGAGCATGATAATATATTATTAGAATTAAGCACATATCAGTATGCTGAAGATGGGATAAATAATGATGTATATAATGCAAATGACGAAAATGGAGAAGTGTATGAACTAGTTTGCTCAAATGATCACAGTTATCCAGTTAACTTTTATATAGATCATAATCCAGATAATTATATAATTGAGAATGATAATAGTATGCAATCAATAGGTGTTGATACAGAAGTAAGTCTGAACATAGATTTAGTAGTAGAACATAATGAGCATTTTTTAAGTAATCCATATGTCATACTGAATACAAAGCAAGATTACAAAATATATAACTATTCATCTAAGGATATAACAGTAGAACATGCTGATTTGTTTTCAAAAGGACTTAGTTATGTCCCATGTATAAAAGGCAATATGGTGGAATCTATATTAGATTTAAAGTTATTTTCAAGAAAATTGAATCTCAAAGTATATTTTAATAATAATATTGAAAGTCAAACTGTGACAAATAAGATGTTCACGAAACCAAGTCTATTCAACCCACCCATGAATGAAGAAATTATGTATTTTGAAAGAAGAAGCGAATATGACATAAGAACATTCTATAAGAAATATAAATATAATAAACATGTTAATATTACAAAAACTGAACAACAATTACTTAAAGAAATAAAAAATGATCCAAAATTAAGAATTATGAGGCCTGATAAAGGTAATGGTATAGTTATATTGGATTATAATGATTACAGTTTATATATGACCAACATGTTGATGAGCAATACATATGCAGAAATAAGCAGAAATCAAGTTCATATAGCTTATAAAAGAATTGACACAATGTTAGAAGACATGTTATACCAAGGGGGTATCACTGAAAAAGAATATGATTTTTTACGAAATGAACATCCAGTTATCAGTGGTATCTTCGGAATACCAAAAATACATAAAGGCCTTGATAATTTGGAATTTAGGCCCATAGTAGATGGACATAGAAGTGTTACATGCAATATAAGTACATATTTGGATCATTTCTTTAAGGAAAGTATGAAATGTTTCAGTTACATAACTAAAGATTCATGGGATTTTTTGAGTAGACTAAATAAAATAAATATGAAGAGAGAATATGTTTTCATTACAATAGATGTTGTAAATCTATTTACTACAATTCCTCATGATGTAGGCCTTTTATGGCTTGAAGAACAATTATTTATGCTTTATGAACAAGATCAGATTAATATATTAATAAATCTAATGGAAATGGTACTTAATAACAATTACATATTTTTTGAAGGTAGTTATTTCCAACAAATAAGTGGAGTTGCCATGGGGGCAACTTGTGCCCCATGTATCTAATTTAATCATGAGTTATTGGGAACATAATTATTTATTTACAACAGAGTTTCGTGACCATCTAATTATGTATACCAGATATTTGGATGATATTTTTATCATATGGGATCAAGATAAAAATAAAAATAATAATACACACAAAAATGTATTGGAAACATTCTTAGAATACATTAATCATACAGTGAAGTTTTTGAAATTTACTTATAATGTCCAAGAAACTACAATCAACTATTTGGATGTAGATATAACATATGACAAAGAAACAAACATTCTGAAAACACAAATACATAGAAAACCCACATTTTCAAATGCGTACTTGCACTATGACAGCTGGCACCCTGGCCACCAGAAAAAAGCCATAGTTAAGGGGCAGATGGTCAGGGCGGCCAGGATGGTCAGTGAAGAAGTAGACTTTATAAAAGAAATGAAATACATCATGCTATTATTCATGAATAGGGGACACCCAGAACAATTTTGTGTCAAAATATTTAATGAAGTAATAAACAAAAGGAAAAATGGAATATATACAGCAATTTTAAAAACAGGTTTGTTGAACAAAATATCAACCAATAATGAAGATATAATGGATAAAGATGGTCAAAATAACACCCCATTATATATTATTAAATATGACGATTGTACCAAAGACATAGAATATATCATTAAGAGAAATTGGGACTTTTTTGTCAATGATAGAATAGGGAGACAAATGTTCAATGGAATCATACAATTTGTATATAAGAAAAGTCCTTCTTTTAAAAATATACTAGAAAAGAAAAGAAATATGGAAAAATATACAAGTGCAAAAGAAGGTAATTTTAGATGTGGGACATGTAGTACATGTAGTCACATTCAAGCAGGTACTAACATTAGGATTAATGAATGTAACATTAGGATAAATGGACATTATAATTGTCAAACAATAAATCTAGTATATGTAGCCTTGTGTCAACAATGTAAAGCCTTTTACGTGGGAAAAACTAAGAGGAAATTCAGAGAACGAATCAAAGAACATTTACTAGATATACAACATCATAAAAACAGTAATGCTTTAGCAAGACACATTATAGAATATAATGATCACAAATTTAAATTTATGGTTATAAATCAAATAAAACAGGATTTACAAGGAAAGACAACCATGTATCATTTAGATATGGAGGAACTTAAATGGCAAGTACAACTCAATTCATGTATACCTCCGGGTATAAATGAATATATGACTATTATGCCATTATTAAAACTCAATAGAATATACAACACATGATACATGGCAATATATAGAACATCAATTTATATTATTTATATTTGATATATTCATTAAAATATAATATAATTAAATTATAGATTAGAATAATTCATAGTATAGCACATTAATATAATTGATTTCAGAACTATTAGACTGTAAACTACATGTAAATAATACATATATCACATATGCATTTAAATAATAATTGTATATATTATACATCCCAATACAATGTGATTCAGCATACAGGTTGTGATTATGCATATTAATAGTATACATTTTTTACTAAAATACATTACATATAATTGGATATTGAGTATGCATAAAGAATATCTAATAATTTATAGTTCCAGTTGAACATTTTTAGAATTGTACATGTATCAATTACTGTTTATATATATTAGACACATCAATAATAATAATGGTATTATATATATATTTATACAAAAATAAGTAGTTTTTTAGTAAAATTTATTAATGGATTATTTGGATACTTTATATGAAGTTTTTAAGTATAATAATGTATAAATAAGTAAGTATATGTTTATACAAGTAGGAATGTATGGTTTGGTTGTGTATTTAAACAAGATGATTTTTTAACAAAATGCCATTTCCTTTTTAAGAAATTTATGGCGGGAAATTAGGCTATTAATTAAATGATTATTGAATAATCAACACTGTATAAAATGAGTGGGTTATAATGACAGTATGTATTCTGAAGAAGTTCGAAAGGACGAAACCTAGGTCAGTAAAGCAGTTTTCGTTACACAGTTCGTGTGGTGGCTTTCTGTACTTGGTTGGTAACTACAAGTTTGTTTGGAGCCTGTTTTTGTCTCCTCATTGGCATTGGACTTATCTCACCTTGCTTTCAACAACGTCTACTCACATTAACCTATGCACCTTCACTCAAACCATTACATCCCCCACAAGGACCAATAAACTTAACAAAGAAAGCACCCTGGATTGGAGTCTCATAAATAGTCATCACCAAAATTACAAAGTAGGAACCCTCCCTGAAGATATGAGTGACCACTCACTCACCTTCTTAATCAGAAATAAGAGTGACATTCCAAATCCAACCACCTACAGGACAATAAGAACCAACAAAGATTTTAACCCTGACAGCTTTCAAAAAGAACTAAAGGCATGTGATTGGTCACCCCTGAAACACCTACCATTAGAAGAAGCAGTGAAATACTTTAATTCTAAATTTTTAGCCATTCTAGACTACCATGCACCAACACACACAATTAGATCTAGGATAAAACCATCCCCTTGGCTCTCTAAAGCTACCAAACAAAAACTCCTCCTTAGAAATAAGCTTTGGGCCAACTGGCGTACTACTAAAAGCCCTGCTGATCAACTAAAGTTTAGACAACTAAGAAATGAAAAGTACAGTTTTGTACCTACCATAAATGTAGATGTTCGAGGATTCCATTGCTGCAGTCCTGACTATTGGGTATAGTCCGCGTCCAGTCGGCCCGAATACCAGAGTATAAGGCTGACGTCGGTCAGGCGCGGGTACTAATCGCATGACCGGCGCCATATCCTCAGTCTTTTCTTGCCCCAGATGTCAGAAGACCCTAAAAGACAAGTCCCAAAAACCTGCACCAAAACATGTACAATATATACAACAATATATACAAAAATATAAACATGTAAACTCACCTACACAACCACCCCTAAATACAGAGGGGAAGGAGGGAGGGTAAATTGGACTGCAGCAATGGAATCCTCGAACATCTACATTTATGGTAGGTACAAAACTGTACTATGTTCGGCTTGCATTGCTGCAGTCCTGACGTAGAATCCCAAAGCAGAGGTAAGGGAGGCTGGCAAATCATAAAGAAGCAGGAGCTGACAACATGCCTTTGCAAAACAGCTGTGGCAAAACCAGCCCTAGACTTAGAGTAGATAGGAAGGTGATAATGCTTAGAGAAAGTATGCACTGAACTCCAAGTAGCTGCTTCCAAAATATCCTTAGTTGCCACCCCTTAGAAATGCTGTTGAAGTGGCAGTAGCCCTAGTGGAATGAGGCCTAATCCCAGCTGGAATCTCCTTGCCATGATGGGAATAACAAAATGCAATGCAAAAGCCAATCCACCTAGAAATAGTTTGTTTTGACACAGGCTTGCCCTGTGAACTCAAAGCAAAAGAAACAAACAATTGCTGAGACTGCCTAAAATCCTTAGTCCTGCTTAAATAATAACGCAATTGCCTGTGTACATCTAAAGTGTGCAAAATCTTTTCCCCTTTATTTTGAGGGTCTGCAAAAAAGGCAAATGAATAGTTTGGTTTAAAGCCACACTAGAAACCACCTTAGGCATAAAGAAGGATTAGTACGTAATGATACCCTATCCTTATGGAAAATCAAAAGGGCTCTACTGCCATAAGGGCCTGCAACTCAGACACCCTTCTTGCAGAAGTAATAGCCAACAGAAAAGCAGTCTTCCATGACAAGTATTTCAATTCAGCAGTAGCTGCAGGCTCAAAAGGTTGTAGAGTAAGTTTTTCCAACACAAAATTGAGATCCCAAGCAGGAGTAGGAGCTCTCATTGGGGTCTTATATTCCCCTCTAAGAAACTGCTTGAACAAAGGATGCGAAAACAAAGGTGGGTCACAATCATAGTGAGCTGAAATTGCTGCAGCATGAATCTTAATGGAAGAAAAGGACAAACCTTTGTCCAATAATTCAGTAAGATATTGAAGAGCCACACTCAAATTAGGCTCAGAAATCTCCAAATTCTTTGCTGTACTCCAAAATAAAAATCTCTTCCATTTTTCTACACTCTCCTTGTACTAGGTCTTCTAGCTTCCATAATCACATTTAAAACTTGTTGAGGAAGTTGAGACCTGCTGTGTTTCAACACAGAATATGCCAGGCTGTTAGATGAAGAGAGTGAAGCTTGACATTGAGCAGATGACCTTCCTTCTGAGATAACAGATGAGGAATCAGAGGTAAAGGCCATGGAGGCTTCTTTACCAGACTCCGTAGTAGTGGGTACCAGTGTTGCCGCGGCCAATCTGGAGCTATCAAAATCATCCTTGGCCTGTCTTGTCTGACCTTTAATAGTACCTTTGGAAGAAGAGGCAGAGGTGGAAAGGCATACACATGAAGGTTTTTCCAACTGAAAGACAGAGCATCCACTTTCCAAGCTGTGTGATGAAACCCCTTTGTGCAATACTTTGGCAGCTGGTGGTTTAGTGGAGAAGCGAACAGATCTATGTCTGGAGTTCCCCATGACACTGTCAGTTTCTGAAATACATGAAGATCCAGTTTCCACTCGTGGGGATCCATGATTTGTCTGCTTAACACATCTGCTAAGGAGTTCTGTGCTCCTGGCAGAAACCTTGCCTGAAGAGTTAGTTGCAGGCTTGCAGTCTCCCATAAAATCATTGCTTGCCTGCATAGAGGATAAGAATGTGTTCCCCTTGCTTGTTGATGTACCACATGACAGTTGTGTTGTCTGTTAGAATCAACACCTGCCCTGGAAGAAGTAACTCCTTGAAAGCCATTAACGCAAACTGGACTGCTAACATCTCTTTCATGTTGATATGTAGATGCTGTAGTCTGGCAGGCCACTTGTCTTGTATCCACTTTCCATTTAGATGAGCTCCCCAAGCAATGTCCGAGGCATCTGTCGTTAAGATCTGACTTGCCTCTGGCGGGTCACAGAGAGTCCCTTGTTTAGGTGACATTCCTGAGCCCACCACAAAATTCTTTTGAAGGCAAGGTATTATTTGAATGACAGTGTCCAAATCCTGGCAGTGCTGTGTCCATACATTTTGAGATACCATTGTAGCTTCCTCATATGCAGTTTGGCATTGGGAAGCACCAGAATACAAGATGCCATGAACCCTAATGCTTGAAGGACTGTCCTTGCAGTCAGCACGGACTGATGAGATAGTTGATGGAAGTAAAGTGACAGACTCTTTTGTTTGTCCGGGGTCAAGAAGGCCATGTGGGCTGCTGTATTCAGTCTCACACCCAGAAAGCACATGTCTTGAGAGGGTACTAGACTGGACTTTATTTCGTTCACAGAATACCCTAGGCATCTTAGCACTGCTATAACATATTCAGATGCTGTAGAAGGTCTTCTTTTCTTGAGCCAGAATCAGGCAGTCGTCCAAGTAAGGATAGATTTGAATTCCTTGAAGCCTGAAGTAAGCTATCACTGGAGCCAGAACCTTTGTGAATACTCTGGGCAGTAGATAAGCCAAAGGGCAATGCAGAGAACTGATAATGAGAATTTCCAGCTCGAAACCGCAGATACTTCCTGCAACTTAGCCTTATAGGCACATGAAGGTAAGCTTCCTTGAGATCTAAAGTTACCATCCAGTGATCTTTGCCCAGCAGAGGTAAAAGCTGTTGTAACGTCAACATCTTGAACTTTGGAATTTCCAAAACGTGTTGAGGAGAGATAAATCCAAAATTGGTCTCCACGTGTTCCCCTTCTTTGGTACAAGGAACAGGCGAGAATAAAATCCTAGGCCCCTTTCTGATACAGGGACTGGCTGAATGGCCCCTATGTGAAGTAACTGAGAAACTTGCTTGTGAGCCTCTTTTCTTTGTGGAGGAGGCGTCTGGCATGCCTTTGAAAGGGGCATTGTATGGAAATAAAATCTGTAACCGTGGTGAATGATATCCAACACCCATTTGTCTTGAGTAATTAAATCCCAATTTTCTTTGAAAAGAGACAGTCTTCCTCCCAAAGGAGCTGCCAAGCGTGAATCTGCTGGCAGCTGAAAAGACAGGTCATTGGGTTTGTTTAAAGGACTGACCCTGCCCTCACCAGAAGTCTGAGCAGGTGAACTCCTGTTCTAGGCCTAAAAGAACCTGGAGCCCTGCCCCTACCACGTCTAGACCTACCCCTAGACTGGGAATCATAAGCAGGATATGTCCACCCCTTAGCAGGCCAATTTCTACTAAACTTTGGTGGCTGCACCTGCAAAAATCTTTAACAGTTTGCATAGACTTAGCTTTGTCCTCCATTTTCTTTAAAACTGCTTCCACAGGCGATCCAAACAACACATCAGACTGTAAAGGAGCATCCAAAATCCTTGTCTTAACATGCTCAGCTAAATTCTGATCCTTCAACCAAGCATGCCTGCGAAGAACAGAACTGGTAGCAGCCACCCTCGAGGAGGCCTGTACAGCATCAAAACCACATTGCAAAGAATGCTTACCCACTTGTTCAGACACGTGAACCAAATCCAGCAACTCTTTACACTCAATACCTTCCAGCATCCACCTTAGATTTCAATTGTGAAAGGAGATAATTCTGATATTTAAGCATGTGAAACTGACAATTCAATGCTCTCATGGCCAGAGTGGAAGAAGTATACACTTTCTTTCCCCACCTATCCAAAGCCCTTGCCTCTTTATCAGTGGGAACAGGGTTTTTAACCACAGAAGCCTTTACACCCTTAGGCCCTTGAGAAATAGTTTCTGGGTCCGCCCTAGGACTCTTAAACAAATATTTATGAGCTTCAGGCACCCTATAATACCTATCAGGCTTAACAGGAGCAGGAGGCAAAGAGTCAGGGTTCAGGAAGCCTCTGCAAAACATCTTCCACCACATTCAACACAGGAGGAATAGCTAAGGGCCTATGCTGGGGTAAAAACAAGAATTCCCTAAGCCTTTTCCTGGAATCAGAGTAATCCTGGCCTTCCCATTTAAAGTGCTCCCTCATGGAATGTAGAGTCTCTGAAAATGAGAAATCCTCAGGCGGAGAAGCTGTAGGAGTGGAATCATCCACATCAGAATCAGAATAAGTAGGATACTCCTGCATGTCTTCCACAGAAGATTCTGAAGCCTCTGAACACTGTTCAAAACTATCAAACTCGGTTCCACCCTAGGCCTCTTATCAGGCGGGGCATAGAACCTCTAATCATAGTAATCAAATCTTCTGCCATTTTAAGCATATGTTTCTTAGGTACAGAACCCGAAATGCTAGGAGAAGCCCCCACTGAAGCTGAACTAGGCCTACCTCTCAAAGAAGTTTTGGCAACAGAAGGAGAGGCTCTAACTACCTTGGGAAGAGAGGGAAGAACAGTCACCTGAGAAGCCGCCTCAGCCTGGCCTACCTCCTGAGAAGGCACATCCTGTAATAGTATAGTGTCTGCCTGGGACTCCATGGAAACTCCTGGCAAAACCTCCGGCTCCACTGAGCCTTCTAAAGAACCGACGTCCGGGACTGCCGGTTCATCAACCCTAGGCTTCACTGTTTTATCCTTGCGCTTCTTGGAGGCGTCGAGCATCCGGCGGCATTTTATAATTCTTCCCAAACACTAACCTGGCACAGTCTAACCTCCTCTTAATAGTGCGTTTGTTAAACCTAGCACAAGCGCGGCAACCAACAACGTCGTGCTCAGGCCCTAAACAAGGTATACACAAGGTATGATAATCCCTATGAGGTATCTGTTTCCCACAAGAAATACAGTTATTCACTTTTTCTGACATCCGGTAAAATACTGAGCCAAGAAAAACCATATTGTTCCCCAACGCGGTACTTAGCCAACTCTGTTTCGGTCTGAAACTCCGGTTTGAAATATTTCAGAACGCCAACCTGCACTCGCAAAACTGCTTCTGCATCGGACCATGCGGCAAAAAAGACTGAGGATATGGCGTGGGTCATGCGCATTAGTACCCTGACGTACTGACGTCAGTCTAATGCGCCCTGACCGACGTCAGCCTTATACTCTGGTATTCGGGCCGACTGGACGCGGACTATACCCAATAGTCAGGACTGCAGCAATGGAAGACGAAGAACATCAAAAAAAGCTATACTGTTAGACAAATGAAACTTCTACTTTCAGCTCCAACAAACCCACCAAAACAAAGCACAAAAATTCTGGTCAGACATCAATAAACTCCTACACCCAGGCCATTCAGTCACACCCACCCCTTTAGGCTCTGATCACAATAGTCCCAAGCAAATAGCCAATAATTTTAACACTTTCTTCACAGAGACCATTCGATCTCTAGCAAATCAGCTATCCTCTGACACCTCATCTTCATCCACTTCCATCTCTAACCCATCCCCATAATTTCATTTTGAACCAATTCCTACATCCCTTGTCTGTACACTTATCCAAAAACCTAAATCTACCGTCCTCTCTGCAGACCTACTCCCTGCAGAATACCTGCAAAAAGCTGCAAAAGCCATAGCCTACCCCATATCCATCCTGATTAATAGAACCATTACTGAAGGAACTATCCCAACAATCTGGAAAATTTCACATATTATCCCCCTGCATAAAGGAGGTAACTCTAATGAATTATCAAACTATTGACCTATAGCCATATTATCTCCACTGGCAAAAATCATGAAGAAATGCATTCATAAACAACTGTTAAACTACCTATTAGAAAACAACTTACTAGCTAACTGTCAACATAGTTTCAGACCATTTCATAGCACCACCTCTGCTCTTTTATTCTTCTCTGACTGTATTAATAAAAATCGCAATGAAGACACTCTATCCTCTGCCCTCTTTCTCGATCTGTCAAAATAATTTGATATGTTTAACCACACCTTACTCATAAACATACTCAAAAATCTGTCACTAGACACACTGGCTATACAATGGTTCCAGTCTTACTTAATTAACTGGCAGCAGACTGTTCTATCTTCCCACCTCCCAATTGACCTTAGTGTCCCACAAGGCTCCATATTAGGTCCTCTTCTATTTTCTATTTTTAGAAATGACCTACATTCTGCAATACCTCAAGCTACCTGTATCCAATACTTGGATGATTCCACATTAATATGCTCTGCCACTTGTCCAGCAGACCTACAATCACTAACCCAAAACGTGTTTAATACAGCTGAAAAATGGCTACTACACCGAGGTCTCATCTTGAACCCCCAAAAAACAAAACTGCTACTATTCACTCCCACCCGTAGGGCCCCCGCCCTCTTAATTTTAATGTTATGTCAAGCAATGGAACTATCATATCTCCTGATACTACTACAAAACTACTTGAGGTACTAATAGACAACAACCTTACCTATGATTCCCATATTAACAGTATTATAAAAACAGTCAACAAAAATTGGGTTCCGTCTACAGGATCAAACCCTTTCTGACCCCACTAGCCAAGACAACTATTGCCCATATCCACTTAATCTCTACCCTTTTTTATGCCTCCCCTATATATACTAAACTATGTAAAAGCAACTTGAACAAGCCGGCTATCTCCTACAACAATATTGCCAGATTTGCAACTGGGTCTACCTACAGAACCCATCATTGCAACAATCTTCAACAACTAGGATGGTTAGAGTTGCCAAATCTACTACTATAGAACCAACTAACAGTTGCCCACAAAATCCTATATCAACCTAACACACCTATACTTACAAACCTTATCACCCCCTATAATAACCTCAAGACCCTACCCTCATCAAATAAACTACTTTTACAAATAAGTAAAGCTAACAATTTGGCTGTTGATTCCCTGTTCTCTAGCACTGTTGGTAAAACCTGGAATTCCCTCCCCAGTGACCTAAGCTCCCTTTCCTCAACAACCCTATTTAAAAGCAAACTGAAGCCATACTTTAAATCACAGTGGTTATGCCCCTTTGCTAACCCTGATTAACTACCTCACTTATCTCTGGTTATTAATCTCCATACCTGTATAAGCTAGTTACTTTTCTATGAACAATAAAGGGAGTGCGAGTTAACTGTTTAAAGTGTTGTTAAGAGATTTCTTTGTATGACCAACCATAGCTGATAAGTACTAAGATTCTGTAAACAGAATCACAAGGAATGGCAAAAATCTGTTTTGTACTTGCATTTGTAAAATGTCATTTACTGTAAATATTACTGTGAGTTGTGGAGTTTTCTCCCAGGGCCTCCACTGAAAATGGAAGTACATCCAGTTGGACTAGCCAGGTCAACAAATCTAAAATAAATAAGTAAAAAATAAAACCACTGTTGCACAGGCCAAAAGGGAGTCACTAGAAAGATGTTGGAGTTGAATCTTTAGAATAACCAGGGATACCAGTGGAAAGACATACAAAAATATTCCCATCTCAGACAGAAAAAATGCATTTGTTTTACAGGCTGCTCATAAGGAGCTCTGGAGCAAAAATGTGCTAATTATTTGTTGTGAATGAAGGCAGACAGATATAATTGATGCATCCCTCACAGCTAGATTAATCATGGAAAAAATGATTCTATTTCCATTTGTGAGGGTCTGTCCTAGTCCTGTTCAACTTGCCTGCCACAAAATGTTTGCTCTGGCTGAAACTAAAAAGCCTGCAGAATGAGACTGTGGAGAACTGCTACAACCCAGGCAACCATGGCTAATCTGCACACAGTGTAAAATCTGTATGACCAACAGTTAACCTGAACAATCCCACACCTTTCATACTGAAACTATACTACTTAGCGAGAGACGCATCTCAATCCAAAAAATGAAGACTCTGAATACAATTAGACATTGGTAATCCAAGACTGACACAATAAGGAAATTGGCAAACTCTTGCAGGAATGTCCTTGTATACGCAGATGGACTACAGATGAGGAGAAAGCAATAGTTTCTTCCTTGAAAGGAGTTGGCCATTCTAGAATTAACCTGAATTAGCTGAAGTCTGGAGATATAACAAATCGTAACCCCCACCCTCAAACATTTTCATTCTAGGGCACTGTGGGGTCCAAAGTTGTCGACAAGTCAGGTTTCCCTAATGAAAACAGGTCAACATCATGTAATAAGTCAGCTTTCTTGTACTGATGTGGTACAAAAAAAGCACCAGAAGAAATGCGCATTGGAGGTGGGACACTCTTACTCGCCACTGACAGGAAAAGCTGGTATCTGGATACCACAGAGTAAAAGTCACACTTTTCCTCTCTAGGAAGTAGCAGCGAGTCTGTGCCTCCACCACGTGAATGCATCCAAGAGCAACCAGTTTGTCCTTCCTTTGCTAGCCATCACAGCGCCTGTGCAAAATATGCAGGAACCTATAGAGCTGAGAGGTAGCAACTGGCAGGCATGGGGGAAAAAAATGGTATAACCCTAACAGGATGGATTTAGCCTGGTGAGTCAGAGTAGTCACAGCAGTAGTAATCATAATAAGAAATTAACCAAATTAGAAGTATGGCAAAACACAGAAAGGAAACCACAAAAAAAAAAAAAAAAAAAAAAGATTAGCTGATTGACAAGTCCAGTGAAAGTTCAACACATTCAAATGATTGACAGACAGTACGTTCAGATTAGGAAAAACTACAGTAAAAAGGTTGTTCCAGCACTAGATACAATGGTTGCTATAAAAAGATTTGCAAAATGGGCAATAAGTCCAAACACTGCCCAACAAGTGGTTAAATCCATGGCAACCAAACCTGATGCTATGCGTGTAGGTATGTGCACGGCCAAAGTATTCCATAGTAACAACAGGAGGCCAGCGTAAAAGCAAGACACTAAGAATGATACAAAAGTATCAAACTTATTAATACTTTATTGTACAGACCAACCAATGCCTTCTTCAGTGTAGAAATGAATAAAAAATAAAACAGTCAAACCTCATGAATATTTATAGACCACCCCCACCAATGAGATCATTGGTATGTTCCCACTAGTGCTAGTACATGAATCAGCAACTAGAAACAAAAAGAAATAAAGTTAATAAAAACAAAATACATATCTGTTAAACAAAAGTGAATATATGCTGAACAAAAATAAATATAAAGTGACCACTTGGACATAAAAAACACCATATTCAACCCTATCTGAGCTCATACGAGAATAGAAAGGCACATTAACATCAAATGGACCTGATACATAATACAATCACATGGTTAAAAACGGGATCAGAAAGACAAAGGGGAATAACTGTTCAATATGAATATACAATTGTATCCCCAAAAAATAATATACTATTTGAATAAGCATACACCAAATGGACACAAATACTCAATATAAGACACCAGCCAGTGACTCCTGGAGTCCACTATTAGGTTCATTACTACCTTTGGCAGAAACTGCAATGCTATGTCTATACTGGGTCAACAGTGTCAATTTTCATTTAGAAGAGGTAAAACATTGGGTTCAATATGTTCACATTTCAAACATATATATAAACAGTTGACTATGTCTGGGGATGAACTAGTGGGTACATTTCCCTGTGGTCATTGTGGTTCCTGAAAACAAGTCAGCAAACTCAAACGGTTCACTAGCCATAACACCAGTAGGGTGTATCAGTGTAAAATGTTTGGCAATTGTAACAGTAGCTGGGTGGTCTATCTGGCAACTTGTCAGTGTCAAGCCTTTTATGTAGGCCAGACTTCCAGACCACTCAGAACGTGTATTAATGAACACAGATCGGATATTAATACTAAGAAAGAAACTAATGCTTTGTATCGCCATACAATGAAACACCCTGATGCACAATTTACTTTCATGATTATAGACAGGATTATTGGTAATCGTAGTAATCCTCAGGGATGGCATAATATACTTAATCACAAAGAAAAATACTGGATCATCACAGTGGGTGCGTTATTTTCACCAGGACTCAATGACCATTTATAACCACAATTTTTATGATGAATACAATATTTTATTGTTGTTGATTCATTTTTGTGCATATTTTTGAATACTTTTCTGAGTATTTGGGTCCATTTGGTGTATGCTTATTCAAATAGTATATATTTTTTTGGGGATACAATTGTATATTCATATTGAACAGTTATTCCCCTTTGTCTTTCTGATCCCGTTTTTAACCATGTGATTGTATTATGTATCAGGTCCATTTGATGTTAATGTGCCTTTCTATTCTCGTATGAGCTCAGATAGGGTTGAATATGGTGTTTTTTGTGTCCAAGTGGTCACTTTATATTTATTTTTGTTCAGCATATATTCACTTTTGTTTAACAGATATGTATTTTGTTTTTATTAACTTTATTTCTTTTTGTTTCTAGTTGCTGATTCATGTACTAGCACTAGTGGGAACATACCAATGATCTCATTCTCATGAGGTTTGACTGTTTTATTTTTCATAAATCCATGGCAGCCAGTCCTTCTGTAAGGGCTCTTAAGGTCTTTCTAACAAGGTGCCTGAAGTATTACCCTATAAAACTATATAAATGCAGCTGCGTAAACAACTATTAGACAAAAATGTTCAGTTAATAAACAAAAACAACACAGCAGAGTATTATAAACTGTTGGGTATGAGCTCCAAAGCATTTACCTCTAGGATGAAATGTTGAACAGAAATTAAAAATTACAATTCAAAATGCCAGTGCTATAAAAAGTAAGTTGTGAATTACAAAGCAGTAGTCAATAAATGAGATTGACATGTAAATGCTCAAAGACACTGCAACAAAAGTTTGGCCCAAGCAAAAGAAATCACTAATGAAAGAAAGAAATTGTATGCAGAACATCTTGTCAAAGCCTGACAAAACATTTGTTTCCAATTAAATGAAAATACAAACGCTTGACAGGATACAAGAATCATCTGGGAAAACTGAGATACAAAGAAAGAAGAGGAGATATAAAGTACTACTACTACTTCTTTCGGCTTTTCCCGGTTAGGGGTCGCCACAGCGGATCACCGTCCGTTCATGATCGGCAGTGGAGTTTTACGGTGTTGAGTTGCCAGCCCAGCGCCCAACCTTCCACAGAAGGCACACACACACATATGCACTCACGTCTAGGGCCAATTTAGTGTGTCCAATCCACCTACAGCATGCCTTTGGGATGTGGGAGGAAACTGGAGCACCCGGAGGAAACCCACGCGACCACAGGGAGGACATGCAGACTCTGCACAGAAGGCACCCCAGCCGAGGATCGAACCGGAAAACCTCTTGCTGTGAGGCAGCAACGCTAACTGCTGCACCACCGTGGCCACCCTAGGAGATATAAAGTAATGACTAGGAATATTTGCTACAAGTAGTGGTGCAATGCATACCATAAAGGCAATCCAAGGGAAGAGGCAGTAGCATACACAGTACCATGATGATTCACTGAAAAGCATGGGTACGTCTCATCCCAATTCATGGAAGCCACATACCACATATGTGTAGATTATTACTTCAAGTGCCCTGAAATAATCAAGCTGACAAAAGCAGAAGCTCTAGTGTGATTAGTGAATTAAAAGCTGTTTTTCCTAACGTAGGAGTATCTGATGTCATATCTGATAGTGGCCCTAAATACAAATATCAGGAACTTAGAGCATTTACAAGAGAGTGTTTTTTCTTTTCAAACACAATGTTTAACCCAGACTTTTAAAAGTCATAAGGATAAGTGGAAATAATTAACAGTTAAAAAAAGTGGTAGCAAAAGCTAAGAGGACTCAATTCTCATAATTTTGAGATGCAGTAATATTCCACTACAAGAACTTCAGTCTCTCTCCAGCTCAATTATTAACAAGCAGAAGCCAGAAAGCATATTATCCTACTTCAAGTACATTACAAATGGATGAATAATCAACACAAAGTAAAAGAAATGTTTCTAAGAAATAAGCAAAGACAGAAAAAGTGTTACGACAAACTGCAAACATACCTCTCAACTGTACAGATTTCTGTCTCATATTTTTGGTCTGTTCCTCATAAAAACTGTGTTTTGTTGACAAATCACTGGGATGATCTAAGGATTAAAGTCACTAAATATATCTGAGTTTTAGACTTCATACCTTTAGAAAATAAATGCTAACAAAGCCTGTTATTCTACCAACTAAGTATATAAGAGAAATATTTAAAATGTATCCCTATTTTTGGACCTTTGTCCCCCCCTCCATTATGCCAGACTTTGTCCAGATGTCTTGTGTTAACAGGTTGAGAGGTATGTCTGCAGCAGATTATCAAAATTTACATGGAAAGAGAAAGAGGAAGCATACAGAAAGTCTAGGGAAAGTTTGTAGCATTAAGTTGAAGTGGTTGATCAAGAAGCAGAACCAACAGCCTATGTTGTCTGAGAGGAAAGTGAAAACTTTACTGAAGGAACAGCACACATCTGTTTAAGACAAAATGTGTCAGAGTTAAAGAAAACTACAAATATGGCAACTCCTTTTACAGCAGAAAAGAGACTGTGAGAACTGTGCTGGTCAGCAGATGCAGGGGAAGACTCCTGAAATCATGTATCCTTGAAAAGCTATACTGCAGAAGAATTGTCCCAAACGGAAAATAAGCTATCCAATGCAAAATGAAAAGTTCAACCAAAGTAGTAGTTTTCGACTAAGATAGAGAAGATTCTTTCAAACATTAAAGCTGTACAAGCACTACTGAGACCCACACATGCTGGTCACAGTCTGAACTGCAGCCAAAAAAATTAACAGTCATTACCAGGTAAGAAAAGTAGTGCCACAAAGCCAAATCACCACTACAAAATGGACACACAGTTCATGGAGAATGTGTGCCAATAAATTCTTCCACAGATGAGATACTTCAAGTTCCAAACCAAGGAAGTTACTACAGACTTATAAATATGGAAGACCACTGAAGAAAAGAGATATAGAAATGTTCCATTGTCAATCATGACACAGGAGAATGAAAGCTGTATTTGTTAAAATATATTTTGAATATGTACTGAATTAGTAGAACAATGCTGTTTTGGCGATTATTAAAAAAAGCCCATGACCTGCACAGCCCAACAGTTAATTTTACAATCAGTGTAATGTAATGCATCATATCAGACAAAGTGAATTACAGACGCGAACAGCAAACTGTACGTAATAATACAGTAGAATAAAATCTTATATGGGTATGTATATATTTGTGTATATGCAAACATGTATGTATATGTATATACATACATAAATATATAGATATATAAAATATACACACATATACCACATTTTGTAATTAAAAAGGGTGCTGCACATCATGGGTACACATAACTTTAAATAATAATGGACAAGCTACAGCAATCTACAAGTCATGTGCTGCACATTTTTTTCTAGTTTATTATGAAGATACATTTCATGGAGGCTAGATCACATACTCGGTATTCTCTTTTCAGATACCACACTGTCTGTACTTAGCAATCTTCCCCTCTCCACATCCCTGTTTTCCCCACAGCTGCATCCAGCGTTTGCTAAACAGCTGTCAAGCCTGTACTAGTTCTTACATCCCCAGCCACTGGGCCACTCTGAAAGAGTTGCAGAATCTGCACTCATAGGTGTTACCTACCTCTCCAGTGATGCAGTTCAAACTTTCTACAGAAAGAAGATCCAGTGGTGTGCATTAACACTTCCACAGGCACAGTCAACAAAGCCCTAAAGAAAAACACCATCTTACTGAAACAATGATCAGAAATAGAGCAATAGAAGGTGAGACAATATCAGATTTAAAAGTGATTTAGTGAAGTCAACAGCAGGAAATGCTAAACCTTAATAAAATATAACGCACAAAAACAAATATTAACTTTACAAACCTACTTTCATGGATTCTGTTACTGTGAACTGTTGCTGAGAAGGTGCTCGGCTGTAAATCAGAACAGCTCTGACAACATATGGTGGTGGAATTGTATGAATGTTTTCAGTGACTGGTAAATCAATTTTTTGTTGACTGCAAAAGGAAAAAAACACAACAATCAAACAGTACCTACAACTAGATAATGCTGGTTATAAGAAAATAAAATATACTTATCTACGGCCAAAATAAAAAAAAACTATGTCTTGAACATAACTGTTGTGCAACTCTAAATGGCACCAACATTCACGGTTAAATTTCTCATTGGTAATCTGCTGAAAATTTTACCACTACAGCCATTATTAAAACTTCCATCATGTAATATTTGCAAATTTCACACATTTTGAAACCATGATAAGAAATGTAAAGTTTATCTACCAGTCAGGCTAGCTGTTATAGAAGAATTAAACATTATTTTAGCTATTTGATATGACTCACAAAACTAAATTTAGAAGAAGAAGAAAATGAGCACCCCACTATCAATGGGATGCAACACTACAGTCAACCTGTGCTGGGAAAATTAGTTAACAATAAACATTTTTTTTCCTGAAAATTCTCCACTTTCATGGCATTTACTGCACTGATATTTTGCAATTATGACACCAGAATCAATAAACAGCTGGTGTTGGAGAGCAAAGATTGTATGCCAACTTCCAAAGTTAGTTACAAGAACAAGAAGAGAAAGCAAATGCTTCTGGAAATCAAAATGCATGATCACTTCAATATTACTATCACTGCAAAGCACAAAGACAAGTCTTTTAATCCAATTGGAATTTTTGTCGATAATCAATAAAAATTTCTTGAAAATATCTGTAAAGGCAAGATGATAAAAGCTCTTCAACAGTAACTATTCAAATATTTATGTCTTTCACAGAATTAGAAAAAGAATAATTTTATATTTGAATATAGTTGTTATCCCTGTTGGCAAATGGATACCTTTTACAACATCTGACCAGATCATTACTGGTAACAGTAACACAGAAGTAAGCGGAGAGTGGCGTGACAGGCATAAACGCACTTATACATAACAAGCTCTACTGGAACACAGGCATAGTAAAGTCAGCAGCTGTATCACAAGAGTTCCAGTCACCACAGTATTTCACAGCATAGTTAACCATCATAGCTGTGCTTGACTGCAAAAGATGAATGAAAATGATTTAAGATTTAGGTTGTCTACTATTTTTTCGGATAGCAGTGAACTTATTGAGAAGAAATATAGTGGAGGCTGGATTAGAAAACATTAAGGGAATGCAAGAATGAAACAAACAGCAACTCAAACAGGGTAAGAGGGGACAAGTAGTGCTTACCTAACCAGTTCTTTCTAACTATTTTCAAAATCTATGTTCTAATATTTAACAGAGTTGCAAAAATGTCACCCTCATCAATCAAACTATGGCACTGGGACAGAAACTATATTTGCCAAGAGCTGTCATATGTACTTTCTGATTCAACCCCCCCCCACCACATATAAATATATACTTACAAAACTATGCACAAAAATTGAACTTATCAAACAACTCTTCTTTCCCATAAAAGATAAATACTCACCTGCAAGTTATGGCAGACATGCCTTTATTACGTCACCTCACCTCTTTCACATTTACTATTTTTTTGCCTTAGAAAGCAGAAGGATTGTCCTCATGAAAATTAGGCACTGGGTTAACATGTGGGTAGTGGACTAGCAAGACCCCTGCCCTTTGTAAAAGGAAAGGGGGAATTATTTTAAATAAAACAAGACTGCTCGATGGACTACTGTTAGCACAATATGCTGGACTGAAAACTACTCAAGTCTGTTAAGGAAAAGAGCCAGGGTCACCCCCAATGAAATGTGCTACTCAGCAAGAAAGATTTAACCAGGAGTTCCTGGGCAACAGAAAAATCTAATAGGACGAACAAAGAAACTGGAGACCTGTAACGCTGATACGATGTCAGCAGTGAAAAGTGTAAGGTGTATTAGGCAAACAAACACTAATGAGTACACCTCACAGTATAGAGCAAAAGTAAGCTACAGGGTACTAAAATGTAAGCAATTATCACCATAATTGCATCATCAAAGGCACAGAGCAGGAATACGAAAGACTTGACTGCACTGATGCAGGAGAATACCCAGACATTGTTACTGTGACTGACAAATGGTACACTCGAAATCCTCGCAGGAATGAAAGCACATTACAGTAAATAACAAGCCCTTAAGAACTGGCAAGGACACAGGAAGAGGAGGAGGAACAGCAAAAAGTTTCAATAACCACAGTTGATATGCAATCAAGGAAGGGAAGTGAAGATGAAATGTATTTTGTTAGACAGGAACAGGTAGTTTTTGTCACCCATAGGAGTTATTACAGATTACTTAACTAGGGAGAAGCAAGAGACAGGATGTAGACAGACTAAACTATTACAATGGCACACCATAGAAGGTTATGATATTTAAGAAATCCAGACAACACAAACAGAAGATGACAACAATCAAAATCAAATGAAGTAGGGGAAGGCAACTACAACAATCCAATCAACAACGGCTCAAACTAATGGAAAACAGCAATCAATGATAGGGTGGAAAATAAAATAATGTCTGGACACACACAATACAGGAAAACATGGGAGGGTTACTGAAACATAATGGGTATAAAATAAAAAAAAAAAAACGAAATAATTAATTCTGCATTATTCTGCAATGGACAGTGATAGGCAGAAGCTCACCAAGGCAGCAGGAGTGAGCCGCTATTGGGAGCAGATCTAAATCCAAACAAACAGAAAGGTCATAAAATACCTTTTAAGGCCAAGGGTTGACAGGGCAGTCAAACTAAATGGGATTCCCAGAGTGATGAGGAAACTAGAAGAATCATCAAAGCCAATTACAAAACAATTTACATATTTGAAAAAGGGCACAGTGGCATTTATACAATGGAGTGGTATTAGCAGTTACTTACAGCAAATTACTGTGGAATAGCTCCTGCTTCTTACTATCAGCTGCAAGAAAGCGACAATTAGGGTACTTTGCTTTTAAGAGATAGTATAGTTGTATAAGACCTTAGCGTAAGAGTAGATGCCCTATATTCCAAGCCAATAGGGTTGTCATCACTGACATCTGGCCAGGGTACCAAAGCTTTATTTCCCCCGATTTCAAACATCTGAGGCATGACTACAGTTCAAAGGCACAGCAGTACATAGATGGATGTGCGAGTGTGGTTCTGATGCTGTTAATTTTGCGGATGGGCAAAAGGTCCAGAGCTACATCTGAGAATGCCTTGTATGCCAGGCATAAATCACCACTCTGTAACCTGTAGAAGTACACAGATATTGCTTTAAGGTGATCTGTATAGGACAATGTGTTTATACCCTGGACTTTCTTGTTAAGGAACCTTTGTGGGCATTCCAACTTTTTCATATGTTTGGTCATGTACATGGGGTCTATAGCACGTTGTCGAACTCTTAAAAGTTCGAATGTCATATGGTTGACACTATATGATCGAACTTTTAAAAGTTTGAACGTTTCAACGGAGATCTCCATACAGTGCGGAATGGGAAGATTTCCCTTTTCTGCATTGTAGTGCAATCTCGGAGTTGGTATATTTAAAGAGCAGGGGGTGTGGGGGGTGCAGGGGGCTTGCCCCCTGCTTAAACCATTCAGGTAGGTTTTTTCCTTTGGTTTATTTTTTTATTACATTTTCAAACTTTTAAAAGTTTGATCATATGGTGTCAACCATATGACATTCGAACTTTTAAAAGTTTGATTATGTAATATAGACGCATGCACATGCTGAAGGGGACATTAAACTAAATGGCGGGTCTGATAAGGGCTGAACAAAGTGGCACTATGACTTCCTTGGACCTGGAGAACATGCCCTCACTTATAAGCTGGGTGACATAGAATGACTTCCTTACTGCCTTGGCCACATGTTTGGCAAAGGCCAGATTACTACATGCATGTGTTCCCAGATCCCTGGCTATTAAGTCAACTTTTAAGGCTGTCTTAGCAACAGAGTAATTAGCCTGGGTGGCAGTTTCCCCAAAAGGCACTATTAATGTATTTCTTGGCATTGAGTTTTGATCCAAGCCTTTAGCACCAGTCATTTGTTTGTGTCTGACCCTCTTGTAATATGTTCGTGTCATGGGGGGAATCTATGATAGCTCCCAATCTGCAGTCATCTGCAAACTTGGTCAGCCAAAGGCCCTTAGCATTAGCCTTTTACTTTAAGAAATATTTCAGCTCATTTCTTTTTTTTATTTTTCTTATACTCTTGAATATTTTTTTTAATATTTCTGTTTATTAACTGTAGAAGGTGACAGAAACCAGTGACAAAATAATCCACATCAACCACAGTTTATTTAGCGCTTTTGTCGGCCTTAAGTCACTGACATCATCTGTTTATGCTCTCCACCATGGAGTCCACAATGTATATAATGGTCTCATTGTCATATGATCTTACCATAATACTTCTTTCTCCTTTTAAACTCTGCAATTAATTTCTTTAACCTCCCCCCGTTTACTATTTTGCCGTCTACACCACACTGCTCCAAGATCTGAAAATTCTGCCATCTGTACCCATTATTTTTTTCCTGTCCTTAGAGTAATGAATATCATCAATTTCAAACTGAAATTAACTTCCCCTTTAATGTGTCCATTCTCTATTCTTTTCCCCTTTCTTTCCTCAGATTAGTTAAAATTTCCTGCCACCACTATAGATATACTTATTAACACATGTTTAAGTTTGGGACTACCAAGATGACTGCACACCAAGTTTAATTTCAGCCCTCACAGTGTGAAAACAGAGCCGCTGAATTTGTCTTTTTGGGTAAATTTCAATTACTAGCTAGTAACTGCACTGCCTGGATGCCAGTAAAGAAGAAATTTAGAGAACCTGAAAGAAAATCAACCACTAAAAGTGAGGAAAAATACTGACAGGGAAGAATCCTGCATCTGTTCAGCAAAAAGCAGTTCAAGCTTCAGCTTTGGTACAAAACATGACTTCCAGTAATCTGGAGGAAAAAAATTCAAGTGTGTTTAAAGCTGACTACAATAATCAAAACATTGAAGGAGTATATCAACTCAAATAACAAAAGGCTGGAAAAATGGAAAAAATTTTAAACAGATACTCAGATGATCTGATAAAACTGCAAAAATCAGAGGATGAAATGAAGAAAAGGTTGGCTAAGTATAAGACAGCTTAATAAGATATGTTTACATAGGGAAAACCTGAGATTTTCTGCTGGAACAGAAAAACTGGTAGGAACAGCCTATATTCATTTTTTGTACATATTTTATGAATGCACAAATAAACCATTGGAATGGGATTCCACGCAGGAGTTGTTAACTGAAAGGACACATCGCATGTATTCTCCAAACCTGAGAAAGCAGCCAAGACACCTAATAGTAAATATGCAATCCTACCAGAAGAAAATGTTGATTCTGACTAAACTGTGGCAGAAGGACAAAGTACTAAAAAAGTTGCAGACAGTAAAGTGCTTGTGGAAAGTGGTTATTCACTGCACACCAAGCAGAAGAGGAGGAAATGTATTACAGCAACTGGGGAATGTTGCAAGGCAGGTATGAGATTGATGTTGCTGTATCCAGGTATCTTCAGAATATTTTTCCTGGATGATCAAAGTAATTTCTCAATGCAGAACATGCTAAAGAGGAAATACAAACATTTGTCCAAAAGTGAGTTATTAAAGAGAGGGGGACTCTGCTTCTTATTCTTTTGATAAGAAAGCTCAAACAGAGACTTTGTGGAAAACGAGAGTCCAGGTACCTCAAAAATGAACAATCTTCTTTATTATGAACACAGGAGCAAACAGAATATAAGCACTTTCTTTGCCATCAATTAAAATTTAAAAGGGAAATGCTGATAGCTTATTCTTTCATTCAGCAAAAAAATAAAAAATATGTAAAAAATG